>NC_056737.1:1379922171-1380012171 GCF_019279795.1 Protopterus annectens
TTGTGGATTTGCCTGTTGTTTTTCCAGTTTTACTCGTGTTTGTTTCGGTGGTCATCATTAAATAACAAAGGCCCCAACACAGAACCCTGTGGGACTCATTCATCACTAGAAATGGCTTTGAATAGCACCCATTAATAACTATTGACTGTGATCTATGTACTAGCCAAATTGCCATCCGGTATACTAGATAAGAATTATATTTATCCTTAACTAGAGTATCTTATATTCTAAAGTAAGGCAATACACCAAAAGATTTAGTTAAATCAAGAACTATAACTAAAACCTCATAATCCCAAATCTGCTGCAAGTCATCAAATCATACAATTCAATTAGATTAATCCAAGTTGATTTCCCCTTAATAAATTCATATTCTTCCTATCCAGTTCCATGAGTTCAAGTAAACCTCTCTCAAAATATGTAACAATAATAGAGGTTAGATTCACTGGCCTATAATTGTTTACTTCCTCAGGTCTACCCTTTTTATATAATGGAATAATATTTGATGTCTTCCAAGAATGAGGAATAATGCATTTACCTAGAAGATACTTAAATATATCAACTAATATGGAAAATAACTCATCCTCTATATGAATAATCATAATAGACTGAATATTATCTAGTCATATTGAAATGGTTTTATTTAATTTCTTAAGTGATCTAAACACCAAGCCCTCAGAAATAACTGGACATTCATAATCAAATTTCTCTAATAGTTGTAAGGAATCAACAAAATTATGCTCTGTAGGATTAGAACTCATGCTGATGGAGTTAGTATTTGTTACATTCTAACTAGATGGTGGTGAGATTAGTAAGCCTTAACTAAAGCTTTCTGCTGGACCATAGTCTTTTATTTTAATTCACAGATGTGGCAGAACTGTGAATTACTTTCTGATAGATTTATGCCTTAATCGTTTATTACTGCCTTTTTCCATAACAGTGTTACTGGCACATTTCTGCATAGTCTGGTGCCTTATACTGTAGTAGAAGTTCAATAGTGAAAGAATTGTCTCTGATCTAGTTTGTGCTTCAATGTTTTTATATTTTGCTTATCATTTACATGTTTATATAATGTGTCTGTCCTATCCTCCATTAACACATTAAGCTAAAGTTTCTGAGCAAACTCCACTATTGTCTTTATTTGATTGAATGCCTCTTAAGCTATCCTGCTTGTTCCTTGAAATGTTTTCTCAACCCACTCACCCTTTTGCTGTTGCTGTTTTATAAGGCTGTGTCTCTGCCCTCCACGTTTTATGATAATTTGATTTCCAAAGTCCCTCCCTCCCCTCTTTCATTGCTATTGACCATTGTATAAGCTATTTGTGTACTCTTCCTACCCATTGTTTTCCATAAGTCCATGATACTGAGTGCCTACCAAGCAAACCAGTATTGCTCTGGTGTAAACCTCCTTTAGTACATATTGTCTCCTGTTCATTTTCTTGGAGTTCAGCAAAGCTTGGAGTCCTGGCCTGCATTCCAGCAGTGTTTTACTTGCATCCAGTGTCATCTAGACAAAGTTAAGTACCTTTGATTGCTAAGTCACCCTTAAGTTATTTTGAGAGATTGCTACTGTTTCCTATTTTTATATGTGCATTTCACTGATTTTTTTGTAAACAAAATGCTCTTCCCTTTGGTTTGTGGTAGCATTGCACTTCTTGGTCTCTTCTACTGTGTATTTACATTAGGGAGACTGGATTTATTCATCTTGTGGCTGGATGTGTTTGCCTGGTCTATCTGAGTTGGGAAATACACAAAAAAGACTCATAATATACATAGGTTACAATGCAGCCAGTACATGCTCCCTATTTGTAATTTGAGGGGTTATTTTGAGGGTATTTTTGGGGATTGGTTGGGGGTGAGTGGGGGATAAAGGTTGAACTGTATTTGTTTGCTAACAGGTTAGCTATATCTCCAGGCTCAGTGAATGTAACACCATTAACCACTAGTTCAGCACTTTGATGTTTGTTGCTCTTGAGGTTTCTGACATAGAAGAGCATGCATCTAGGTCCAGAAAGGTCATCATACCACTGTACTCACCCTTCATCAGACCCATCATAGACTATAATGCCCCTCCTCCCAAGTCTGTACCTGACCAGACACATGCAGCAACTAGAATTTCCACAAAGGTTCCTTACAAAAAGAAAATGGGGTAAACACAATGTCCTACACTGATAGCCTCAAAGCCCTGTCTCTTTACTCAGCATCATACAGTGCTCTGAGAAGCAATCTTTGCCTGCATGCAACACATCCCTGGACCCTGGTTTGATAACGCGTTTGCACATCTGCAAAACAAACAGCATCAGAACTGCTAGAGTAAAAGACCTTAAATTTGCTTGTGACATAAATAGGATATGTTGGAGAGAAAGATATGTTTCTCAGAGAATTCCCATTCTCTGGAATAGGCTCCCATCCATGTGAAGCAGAGTTCCTCCATATCCCTATTTAAGCACAAAACGGACAAAGGCAAGGGTTATGGGAAAATTGTCCTGGTCTGGCTCCTATGTCTCTGATGCCAGAGGCATTCAGTAAATCATCCCCTAAATAAATCAAATGTGTGAGTCACATTTGGGTTGCACGACTAGGCTTAAAGGGGTCCTAGTGGTTGATAGCTTAGTATACATCTATGAACCTAAGAACCTGTAACTACTGACTACACAGGTACAGTTATAGCCTATGTACCCCAAACACACTAAAGATGTACACTTTGAGAGGAAGGATTTTTAGGACAGGACTTTCTTTGCTCTTTATGACTAGATAAGACTACAGGCACAAATATCTGCTTTCATTAACAGCCACTGACTTTGTTGGAACATTTAATAAGAAATGCAGAATCAGCTGTAGGAAAGTGAATAAAGCAAAGCATACGGGATATAACCCACAACAACTTACAGGTTTAACAATCTAGACACTACTACCAGACCAGACCAGAACAAAAATATGTGTGTGATCTCAGAATGCAGGCAAGCAACCCTCAGCCTACGTCATGGTGGTTACACCTTCCTCATGTGATATGCGCTGAAGAACAATATATATTACCACTGTTGGGTAACAATGAAACCCCTTGTTATGCATCATGACTTATGAATGCTATTGGATAGATAATTCATACGTTTGCTTCCATGTTTTAGTATATGATCAAAGCAGATTCACTTTCCACTTCAGTATAATCCATTGTGGTCCTTATCTGTGAGGTCCACTGAGCAGATGAATGTAGCTCTGATTTTGATTTAGGTGGCCCAGGTTCAACTAGCAAGTGTAGTTCCTGGAGATAGCTGGTGGGATAGAGCTGTAGTTCCTGGAGACAGCTGATGGGATAGAAACACGTTGCAGTAGTTTACCAGTTTGCGTATCCTGCAGAGAAGAGCAGTTTCCTAAGCATAGGATGGTAGCCTCTGTGGTAGTATTGTTGATATGCATCCTAAGCTTCCAAACTACTGGACAGTACACTGACATATAGCAACAGCCTTAATAGCCTTTCATCAATGCATATCAGTTATGGAGGATGGGAAATGGTTAAGCCATAAAATAAAAAAAAATACCTATGGCTACAAATATGATTTTGCATTGGAATGTCCTAGTATCCTCTATGAACAACAAAACATGTATTGGATTATGTTCAGGCATCAGGGGTGACTTGTGGCATCCTAGACCAAGGAGCAGTACCAGTGGCAACCAATGGTCTACTTCAGGGAGGTTACAAAATAAAATAAGATCCTTGCTTAGTCAGTCACAGCTGACAATACCAGAGAAGTGCAGTAATATTAATTCATACAACAGGACGTGTGGTGCCAAAAAGTACAACAGCAGTGTTGCTTTTAATTTCCTAGCTTCAAGAATATTAAAGGAATTATCAGTGCAAAATATTAAATATCCAATTAAATCCTTCTTTGTAATATGAATGACTGTCAGTGATGCTAGTTTTTACATATTCTCATGGCTGTTTTTTATGTATTAAGTGTGTGGGAAATTATCTGTAATGAATAGTACTGAACCCTTCTAACCTCATTACATTCATTGCTTGCTTCACTAAATATGTTTCAGTCCTAGACAATCTGTCCTACTTCATCTGTGTTCATTTGTGACTTGTTGGTTTTAAGAAACATTACTTACCTTCCAGCTAAATGACTACCGTGGGATGTGTAGTTATTGTATTTATCACATATCTGTCCTGTCCGTGCGGTATGTATCTTTGCATTACCAAATTTTAACTGTTCTGGACACTTACTCCTATAACCAAAAAGCAGGGCTAAAATGCAGCCAGTGTACTGTCAAGGAAAACATTTGGGATTAGGTAGAAGAATTATGGGTTCAGGAGCAATGCGGAGGCAGTAGGATGACAACTTCTCATTTCAGATGGCTAAAGTGTATTGTTAGCTTATTTACTCAAATAAGTTACCTTTACGATATCAATTAAATACCTTCATACCTACTCATTGTTCTATAACTTAGCTTTCAGCTTATTAATTGCTCAACAATATCCTGGAATACCATATGCCTTAGAATGCGCTTGAAATCTTGCAGTCCACAGATATGCACTTACTTTGCAGGGCGTTTTCCAGAAGATGCAATGTGCAGTGCAGGATCCTCTAGCCATAAATGGTGTGCAGCAGACTGCTTCTTTTAAGGTGACCATTTATTACATTTTCTATTATAGCCTCCAGCATTTTCCTGTGACAGATGCTTATGTGATGCATCAGTTATTGGCACTATCAACTCCTCCCCTTTCAAAACACAGTACCATCTACTGCTATTCCCATGTTAGATGAGGTTTCAATTTGGATTAATGAAGCTGAAAAATAAATGTCTGTTGGATGATTGAGTTTTTTTAACAACAGTGTAAAAGCATTTTGCAGAATTCATGACAGAAGAACAGCAAAGATTTTAATGCCAATATTTTATGAGCTCATCACCTGATATAGCAGGGATGTTTTTCTGCGATATTTGTTTCCTAATGTAGTCTGATATATACTACATTTTTAGTGCAGAGTATCTTTTCTGCATTTACTGTCTCTTATATGTTTATATATCTCATTTTGTGCTCTAGAAGGGTCCTGCAAACCCCATGGTTCTTTTCAGTAGTGACCTGGGAGTTAAAACCTCAAGTGTCTATGATGTAAACAAACTGTAATGACTTCAAATTAAATCCCATGTTTATTATTTTCACTGTTTTCCTATTAGATGCAATGGTCAATACTAGGTGGCAATATTTTGGCATGCCAGGGAAGTATAATATTGAAGGGGTAGTGAAAGAATTCAAAGAGCTAATAATATAACAGTGTAAGAGAAACAGTAAGCAGTACAGTAATATTAAAACCCTTCAGCCAGAACAGTTCCGGTATTAAACTCCACATGTCCATACACAGAACAGTATGAACTCTAAGGATAATAACAGTAATAATTAGCTGTATTTGACAAAATTACTGACAGCATTTTCAAAATGAACACTCAGTACATCCAATTTGTTTTAAGATGTACCCAGTTTTAAAATTATAATCATGACTCTGGCTTTGCCAGAGTGACTGCAGATGAGACTGGCCTTTTCTGAGCATTTAAAGTGTTTTAGAGTAAAGTACTGTATGTCTGTGAAAAAAAAGAATAAAAAACAAAAAAATATTCTTGTTTCCCACCTTTTCTAAGCTAGTCTAGTCCAGTTTTCAGGTTCTGCTGAATTCAGGGCTGTGATACAGGTTCCTGTGTTGCCCATACCTTACTTGGATAGAAGGAAGTTTATCTGTTCACCAGTGAGAGTGCGAAGCTTTGAGCAGCCTATCTGTCCCTGGAGGAGTGGTCTCAACCCAGCAACTAGTAGTTTATTGGCCATCTTGGGCTAATTTCTCTCTCTTTCATCTCCCTGCTATAAAACCCACATTTGCATGGTTTTGCTCGCCGGGCAGCACTGCGCAGCGGCGGTTAGCTAGGGTTAAACTATTCCCAGCTCCACGGAGTCTGCTGTTCATTTTTTTCCTTGGAACTAGTCAAACTCTCAACTTAAGCACTCTAACCTTTCCTTTTAGAGTCCAGCACTTCCTCAAATCTCTTAGTAAGCACTAATAAACGCTAGCACTACACCCCCCCCTGTACTATACAGAAGTACAAGGCTCCCTTTTCGTCCCTACCGAACAATCAGTAAAACAGTTCACTTTATCTGTTCAGGCATGTCCAAAGGGCAGTTTCAGGTGTACTCTCCAGTCCAGCTGGTGAATCTGGGCATCTTGAGGCAATGTTACAATTGCTTCATGTACACAGACAACCCTCTCCTCCTTCCAACAAACACACATGTATGTGAGAGATGGAACTATACAGCCAAACTGGAGGCCACGCTCTCTCAACCCAAGACTGGAACAGTCTGTCATGAGGAGAAGGGAACACTTGCACCATAACTACCAGTCTCACATAGACCAGTCATATCTGCACCAGCAAACAAAACACATAAATACACAAAAACATACTCGGAGGCTCTAAATAAAAATCTGCCAAAGCAGCAGAGATCTCCAAAGCAGACATCCAAACAACCTCCACCCCCCAACAACAACCACATATCACATACTTCATAAAGTCAGTGTGCCACGCAATCACAACCCTTAAGGTTAAATAACACACCCAATACACAAGTAATAGGTGACTCTATTGTCAGGCACACTGACATCCCACTCACTAGACTGAACAAGGAGAAGGTTACTGTAAGCTGCCTGTTGGGTGCCAGGATCCACCACATAACACAAGCACTCAGGTCACTCCAAAACAGGTACAAATATGACTCTGTCATTGTCCATGTTGGTGTGAATGACCTGAGACATACCTCCCTGGACTACATGGAACAAGACATAGAGGAGCTTTCGGATCATGTAGCCCAGACCAGTATGACCCTGACCCTGAGTAGCATCTTGCCCTCACCAAGACTGATGCCGCAGTATAAAGATAAAATTATTAATTTTAACAATTGGCTAAGTTACTGGTGTCGTTCAAAGGGGATCCAGTGTTGGTCAGCCTGGGATGACATGCTTGACAAGCCACATTGCTTCATCAGAGATGGCTTGCACCAGTCGCCGTTAGGCTTTCGAATTCTGGCCAAGGCTCTTGAAACCCCCATAGTGCCTTTTTTAGGCAAGGCTCAAAAGACAAACCCACCTCCATAAACAACACAAGAAACCAAAAACTGAGGGTAATGCTACGCAATGCCAGAAGTCCAAACCTCAAAATGCACGCACTTGAGGCACTCCTCAGTATGGAGCAAATCGATATCTGTGCAGTAACAGAAACCTGGTTCAAGGCTCCAGAGATCACCCTAGAACTACCAGGCTATAACTCATGCCATAACGTTCGGCTCCAGAACCCAGACCGAAAAACAAAAGGCGGTGGTGTATCCATTTTCATCAAGGATACCCATACCTCCAGGTTAAGTGGCACAGCACGAGGTCTCAGAGACCATCCATGTGCAACTAACAGTGGACAAAGCTGCTTTTCAGATTGTAGCTTGTTACAGATCACCCACCTTGTCTCAGAACCCCCATTCAGCATTCCTGAGAACACTGGAAAATATGAAGGTCCTACCAAACATCATGATATTGGGTGATTTCAACTAAACATACAGTGAGCCAGCAAACTGTTGCCTGAAGGAAAATGTATTATATAGATGTAGAAGACATAAAAACAACAAACAAGCAGACTGGTTTCGGCTGGAACAAGAACCAAAGCCTTCCTCAGTGTAAAATCAAATAATCAGATGTTGCTGTTTAAATACATACAACTGAAAGTTCATTGGTTCAACCTAAAATTGTTCATTTAGACCAGGTGGGAATAATCCACCTAATATGACAATCCATTTTTTTCTCTTTGGAGTTTAGAATAGAGTGCCAACCTGTTTTGCTGAGTTTGTTACGTTTTATGACATCAATTACCATAAAGGAACATTTTGCAGTTTTGTGCAACAGGTGATGTTTGTATAGAGCATTATTGACCTTTTTATTTTTGATATTACTTACATGTTCAGATATTCTAAGTCTAAGGGGACGTGAAGTCTGTCCAATGTAGAAGGATCCACAAGAGCACGTAGCCAAATACACCAACCAGTCAGTGCTGCAGTTAGCAAAAAAATTAACATCATAAACTGTAGCAGAATTCGGGCTGGTGAATTGTTTGGATTTGCTTACTTTGTCACAATTAGTGCAATGACCGCAAGGAAAACAACCAGTCAGAGGTTCCCCTGTTAGTGTAGTCTGTAGTTGCTGGGACAGCCTGTTGTCATGAGAATGTTTATAGTGATTGAAACAGCCACCTAAATTCTTGCCTTTTCGAAATGAAAACAGACATCTATCTGGTATAATGTTTGCCAATTCTTGGTCACATTGTAAAATGTTCCAGTGTCTGTGTATACTGTGGATAAGGGTGTCTGAATTCCTGGCAAATGTAGTTACAAACCTGATGGGTTGTGATACCGTGGTATTATGCTCTTTGTAACATAACAAATCATCCCGCTTGAGTGTGTCAACCAGATTGCTGGCTTGCAGAACATGCCCCATCTTGTAACCCCTAGATCTAAATCTGTTTGTAAGATCTTTTCTCTGTTCCTGAAAAGAAGATTCATCAGAATAGATACGCTTCATTCTGATGAATTGGGATTTAGGAATGTTCCTGGCAATGTATGGTGGGTGAAAGCTGGTGGCATGGAGGATGGTATTGTATTCAGGATACTTTCTGAATACCTCAGTACTTAATGTTTGGTCTGGTAGCCTATTGATCAGTACATCCAAAAAGATAATGGTGTTAACATCATAGTGTACTGTAAAATGAAGGCCCCATTTGTTGTCATTAAGATACATTAGAAAATCAAATAATTGGTGTGTCTCTCCTTTCCATACCATCCAGCAGTCGTCCAAATAACGTCTCCAAATATCAATATTTTCAAGAAAGATGTTGTTATGGCTGTTGTAAATGATATCCTTTTCAACAAACGACATAAACAAATCAGCATAGATTGGGGCAAATGATGCTTCCATTGCTGTACCCTTTGTTTGCCAATAGCAAATGTCTTGATAGAAGAAGACGTTATTGGTCAGGACATGTTCTGCAAGACCAACCAAAAACTGGTTGAAATCAGGCTGATATAAGCCGGCCAACTCTAGCCAATAGGCCAGGGCCTCCAAGCCTCCCTGATGAGGAATGTTAGTGTAAAGGGCGCTTACATCAAGTGTACATATTAACCAATCTGGTTCCAACTGAGTGTCTGAAATGATTTGTAAAAAGTTGGTAGTGTCCTGTAACCATGATCGTACTAAGGATAACAAAGGCTTGAGTTGTTTGGTGAGATATAACGATAATGGTTCAGTGATGTAACCCTTCCCTGAAACAATGGGTCTCCCTTGAGGATTCACCAGGTCCTTGTGTATCTTAGGTAAAAAGTAAATGTATTGATTAGCTGAGTCCTGAATCATGAGCTGATGCATAACGTCAGTGGCAATAATGCCATCGTTCCTTGCACTCAACAAAAAATCATCAATCTGTTTTTTAAACCTAAATGTGGGATTCATCCCCATTTCAGAATAATATCTGTTGTCAGAAAGTTGTCTTTTGACCTCATTGTTATAATCCGACCAATTTAAGATGACTACAGCTCCACCTTTATCAGCAGAAATGATGACTATGTTGCTATTGTTCTGTAACTCCTTGATTGCTTGTTGCTCAGCCAATGTGATGCTGTTCGATTAGTACCGTATTTTGGACCTAGAAAAGTGTAGATCTTTGAGTATGCTATTCTGAAATTGATGTACAATAGGATGCATAGGAGGAAGAAAATGTGATTTGTGATAAATTAATTTATCCTGACTATAGTTATTGCCCATATCACCAAAATGCAACTTCAAATTCAACATTCTACATAAGGACATGACATCCTGTGCTAATACATCTTCAGATATCAAGAAACCCGGTATAAATGTAAGACCTTTATTAAGTACAGACAAATGTATAGGTGACAACACAAAGTCTGATAAGTTTAAAACATTCACATTAGGCATCACATTTACTTTTAGATTCATAGATTCATAGATTAGTACTAGGCTAACTGTCCTCGGGGACCATTTTAAGCCTAGCCAATTACCCCATGTGAGAATCAAACCCCACACCTTGTGTTTCTAAGGTAAGCACTTTAACCATTATGCCAACCTCCCATTGCATTGCTAATTTCAGTAGGCTCTGTATGCTGTTTATTTTTCTTGTGTTTTTCTCCCCCCTCGTCGATATCTGGGCCTAAAGGGATAGATGCTGGTGTTCTTTTGGGGGACGGTGAACTTGATGCAGCCTGCAGATCACTGTCAGTATAGAGTATAGACCTAGGTCTTTTCCTTTTAGGGATTCATGTGGGATGTGGTGTGAATCTCACATCATTATTGGTGTTACTAAAAGGGTTAGTACTTTGATAATCCAATTGGTCTCTGTTAAATTTCTTAATTTTTCTCATTTTTCAATTGTTCCTCCAAATTGTTAAAATCTGATGCCACTTTGGTCAACTGTTTGTTAAAGAATGTTTCCCCTTCAAAAGGTTGTACATCATTGACTAGTTTCATGACTGTACCGATTTCCTCCAGAACCCAGACCGAAAAACAAAAGGCGGGAGTGTATCCATTTTCATCAAGGATACCCACACCTCCAGGTTAGTGGCACAGCATGAGGTCTTGGAGACCATCCATGTGCAACTAACAGTGGACAAAGCTGCTTTTCAGATTGTAGCTTGCTACAGATCACCCACCTTGTCTCAGGACCCCCATTCAGCATTCCTGAGGACACTGGAAAATATGAAGGTCCTACCAAACACCATGATATTGGGTGATTTCAACCACCCAAACATTGACTGGGAAAACTAACCCCTTTGCCCAATGCTTCCTGGAGTTTATAAACTCAAATGCCCTGGAACAACTGGTCACCACTCCCACAAGAGGTGACAACATATTGGACCTGATCATCACCAACATGGGGGATCAATATTCCACACCAGAGGTAAACCCGTTGCTGGTAAGATCAGACCATAAACAAATCACACTGGACATCCACATCCCGACCCCATCCCCAGTCAAGGAAACAAGGAAAGCAAACTTCACACTTCTCAAGACTGAGGTTGAAATTTTCAAAGCCCCCTTGCTAAAGGATAATGCTGCCTAAACCGCAGAATCCTTTACAAATGCACTCTATGAGCACCTAGAGGAATGCATGGATCGAGCCATCCCAAGTAAAACCAAGACTCACTCCTCCAAAAAGAGGAAACCAGTCTGGTGGACCCCAGCCATAAATAAGCTATACAACAGAAGGAGGAAACTATTACATGATAGAGCAAAATCCCAAAAAGGGAAGGCATCCCTGATTAGTATTAGCAAGAAACTATGATGCCTCATAAAATCATCCGAGGCCAGCTTCGAAAGAAAAATTGTCAAAGACTCTAAAGATAATCACAAAGCCTTCTTTAGCTATGTCAAGAATCTAGGTGGCAACTCTCAGATCTGCTCTGAGCTAGTGCAAAATGGCAAAAAAATACACTGAACCAACTGACATTGCCAACATCCTGGCTGACAGGTTCAGTGAAAACTTTAGCCCCCCACCCCCAAAAGGGCCTGTGTCCATCCTAGAAGAATGTAGCACCCAGACATCACAGACACACAGGTGAAAACAGCCCTTTCTAAAGCCAAAAACACAGCATCAATGGGACCGGATGGTATCCCAGGCTGTGTCTTACATGAGCTCCAAAATGAACTAAACCCTCACCTAAATTCACTATTCAAACTCAGACTTACCACAGGCTATGTACCCAAAGAATGGTGTACAGCAACAGTTATTCCACTCCACAAAGGTGGTGCCACAATGGATCCTGGGAACTATTGCCCTATAAGCCTGACTAGCCTGGTCTGCAAAGCTATAGAGCGCATCATCATGGAACTCATTAACAGAGACATTGGGAACCTCCAGACACTGTACCCTACCCAATTCAGCTTTGTTAAAGGCAGATCTTGCCTCCTAAACCTAGTTGACTTCTTTGAAACAGTCACCAAGGCCATAGATGAGGGAAAGGTAGTCCACACAGTCTACCTGGACCTTGCAAAGGCCTTCGACACCTTTCCCCACTCTGGCATTATAGATAAGCTCACCAGCTTGAATATTAATCCCTATGTCACGAGATGGGTTGCCAACTGACTAGCCTGGTCTGCAAAGCTATGGAGTGCATCATCATGGAACTCATTAACAGAAACATTGGGAACATCCAGCCACTGGACCCTACCCAATTCGGATTTTTTAAAGGCAGATCTTGACTCCTAAACCTAGTTGACTTCTTTGAAACAGTCACCAAGGCCACAGATGAGGGAAAGGTAGTCCACACAGTCTACCTGGACCTCGCAAAGGCCTTCGACACCTTTCCCTACTCTGGCATTATAGATAAGCTCACCAGCTTGAACATTAACCCCTATGTCACGAGATGGGTTGCCAACTCGCTCATGGATAGAACTCACATAGTCAGAGTTGTGGGTGCCATGTCCGACTCTAAACTGGTTACAAGTGCCATCCCACAGGGCTCAGTCCTGGGACCCCTCCTGTTCAGTATATACTTCTCTGAGGTACAGGCAAGCACAGGAGGACTATGGCTGATCAAGTTCACAGATGATTGCAAACTGGGGGTAATAATCGACACTCCGGCTGACACAGACATCTTCCAGAAGGGTCTCACGGAGATGAATACCTGGTGTCAGAACCATGGCCTCAAGCTAAATGCCAAAAAAGTGCATAGTCATCCCCTTTGGGAAAAACAAAGTGCCCACGAACTACCACATAGGTGGTAATCTACTAAGTACGGACGATGTAATTAGGGATCTGGGGACCCAAGTAGATAGCAACCTCTTTGATAATCACATTGCCAAAGTGGTTAGAAAATCCTTCTAAGTAGCCCACCTAATCATGAAAGGGTTCACATCTAGATCAAGAAAGGTCATTGTGCCCCTCTACTCATCGCTCATCAGGCCCATAATAGAGTACAATGCCCCATTTGGGATGTACCTTACTCGACACCTGCAACAGCTGGAAAGACCACAGAAGTACCTCACCAAGAGGATCATGGGCCTCAAACAAATGCCCTATGCAGCTCGACTAAAGAAACTCCAGCTCTACTCAGTTGCTTACCGCCTACTCAGAGGTGATCTCTGCCTGACGTACAAGGCCATGTCTAACCTGGAATTAATGGACATGCTCCACCTCAGGAAAACCAAATCTCCTAGAGCCACATGCTCTAGGGATTTAAACCTCAGCAAACAATAATTAGTACATGCTGGAGGGATAGATTCCTGTCCCAGAGACTTCCTTTGCTCTGGAATAGAATCCCAATCTATGTTAGGCAAAGACCCTCACTGACTCTCTTCAAGAGAAATCTTGACGAGTTGATGGGAAATCGTAAATTTACCCCTGGGATCACTTCAATGGCCCTGCTGGACAGAGGCTCAGGAAACTAATCTAAAAGGAAGGCGAAAGCCAGCACATTCTGGCTAGGCTTATAAATGCCCTTGGGCAGATAGCCTAGTACCTACCTATGAACCTATGAAACTACACGTCACTGAATATCATTCTCTGACTTGCACTAACTTTAATTTTATGAAACCAACACTTAAAATCAGTTCATTAATGGAGCTCTGGATACATTGCCACCAACAAACTCCTTAACTAATTATTTTTGATTTCAGATTGTAGTAATGTTTAGCATTGTCGCCTCACAGCAAGATGTTCTCCCATTCGATTCTCGGCTGAAGCGCTTTCTGTGTGGAGTCTGCATGCCATCCCCGCGGTCGAGTGGCATTTGAAAGACATGCGTGAATGAGCGTGCCTTCGTTGAAGGTTGGGTGTTGGGCTGGCACCTCGGCACCATAAAATCGACTGCCAATCATTAGTGGACCAGAGTTCCGCTGTGGCGACCCCTAACCAGGAAAAGCTGAAAGAAAAACAAACATTGTAGTAATGTTGAAGTTAGTACATTATGAGTGAAACGAGTAAAGCTGAAGTCAGTACTAAGTGATAGAAAGCACTCATTAAATTTCAGTGTCATTCTTATCTTCCTTTACTCCACCAATTTCAGGATCATGATTTTAAATCAAAAATAATCTAACTATCAAATGATTATTAATCATGGCTATATGGCAAGGGCATGGCACAGTGTCACAGTGGTTAGCATCGTTGCCTCACAACAAGAGGTTTTTGTATTTCATTCTTCGGCAGGGTGCCTTTTGTGTGGAGTTTACATGTCCTCCCTGTGTTATGGTGGTTATTTTCTGGGCACTCTGGTTTCTCCCAGTGTAAAAAGAAGTGTTAGATAGACTGACAACTTCTAAAATCATCTGTATACATGTGTGTGTGTGTGTGTGTGTGTGTGTGTGTGTGTGTGTGTGTGTGTGTGTGTGTGTGTGTGTGTGTGTGTGTGTGTGTGTGTGTGTATGTGCGTGTGTGTATGTGTGTGTGTGTGTACATGTGCACACATTTATTTGTATGTCACATCGAAGAAATGTCTTGCAACTTGTAAACTCCCATCAAAATAAAGTAAAGTAACACCACCACAGTGCGGGTAAGAGTTGAATTTAATATTTTGAAAAGATAAAAACAAAGAAAACATAAAACACAGTAATCTAAAGCTTTAAAACAGGATAAACACTTTTGGCAAATGCCTTCCTCAGATCCTATTGAATCCTTAAAAATTCATTATATTTAAATAAAGAAAAATCAATCCAATTCAAGTTCATCTCTGAAGCTTCAGCCCTTTTAATAATGGCTTTAAAGGCATCATCCCGTTTACTCACGGTAACTTATCTGCCTGCAAGTTAGCGATCCGGCCAATCTCGATCAATTCAGTCCTGTTACAAAGATCTCTTCCACCCAGACTTTCAGCTACGACTTTCAATACCATAAAATAAAACTGCCACCTCATGACACACCACAGGCAACACATAAACCACAAAATCAGTGTGCAAAGCAGTCACAGCCCTTAAGGCCAAATACAACACCAAACATACTTGTCATAGGTGACGCCATAGTCAGACACACTGACGTCCCACTCACCAGGCTGAACAAGGAGAGGGTCACAGTAAGCTGCCTATCGGGCGCTAGAATCCGCCACATAACACAAGCACTCGGGTCACTCCACAGCAAGTACAAATATGACACAGTCATTGTCCATGCTGGTGTGAACGACCTGAGACGTACCTCCCTGGACTACATGAAAAGATACATAGAGGAACTCTCTGATTATGTAGCCCAGGCAGGTATGACCCTGACCCTGAGGAGTATCCTTCCTTCACCAAGAATGATGCCACAACATAGAGACAAGATGATCAGCTTTAACAATTGGCTTAATTTCTGGTGTCATTCAAAGGGGATCCAGTGTCTGTCTGCCTGGGATGATATGCTTGACAAGCCACGCTGCTTTAAAGGGCGGCTTGCACTTGTCACCCTGGGATTCGGATATTGGCTAAGGCTCTTGCCACCCCCATAGTGCCTTTTTTAGGCAAGGCTCAAATTCTAAACCTACCACCCTAGACAACAAAAATGGGAAGAAACTAAGGGTAATGCTGCTCAATGCCAGAAGGCTAAATCTCAAAATTCTCAGTATGGAGAACATCGATGTCTGTGCTGTGACTGAAACCTGGTTCAAGGCTCCTGAGAGCATGCCAGCACTATCAGGTTTTACCTCATATCATGCGTTCTGGCCCCAAAACCCGGACCACACCACAAATGGAGGGGGTGTATCCATATTCATCAAGGATACCCACACCTCCAGGTTGGTGGCAATGCACGAAGCATCGGAAACCATCCAGGTGCAATTAACCATAGGCAAAATTGCTCTACAATTTGTAGCATGCTGCAGGCCACCCTCTCAAACTCAGGAACCCCACACAGCCTTCCTGAAGA
The DNA here is from genome assembly GCF_019279795.1 of Protopterus annectens. NCBI lineage: Eukaryota > Metazoa > Chordata > Ceratodontiformes > Protopteridae > Protopterus > Protopterus annectens. The sequence goes on from NC_056737.1 coordinate 1,379,938,090, forward strand.
CACTGGAGGGTATAAATGTATCTCCAAACACCATTATATTGGGTGACTTCAACTACCCGAATATAGACTGGGAACATTACTCAAGCCCCAACTTTCTAGCCCAAAGGTTCCTGGAGTTCATAAATTCAAATGCCATGGAACAACTAGTCACCGTTCCCACAAGAGGAGAAAATATACTAGATCTCATCATCACAAACATGGGGACAAAATGCTCCACAGTATATCCCTCATTGGTGAGATCAGATCACAAACTTATCTCACTGGAAATCCACATCCCGCCCCCACCCCAAACAAAAAGACCACAGTGAAGAACTTCTCTAAAGCAACACACTACTCAAGACTGGTGTGGTATCCTTCAAGGCCCCCGAGCCAGTGGAAACCACAATCCAAGCTGTGGAAGCCCTTACAAATGCCTTCTACGAACACCTCCAGGACTGCATGGATCAGGCAATCCCTAATAAAACCAAGACTCTTTCCACCAGGGCAAGCCCAGTCTGGTGGACCCCCCATAAACAAACTTTACAATAAGAGGATAAAGCTGTTACATGATAGAGCAAAATCCATAAAAGAGAAGACACCCTTGATCATTATTAGTAAAAAATACGAGCACTCATAAAATCATCCAAGGCCAACTTTGAGAGAAAAATTGCAATAGATTCAAAAGACAATCATAAGGCCTTCTTCAGCTATGTTAGAAACCTGGGTGGGAACTCCCAGATATGAATTAGTCCAAAATGATACAAAAATCACTGAACCCACAGACATTGCCAACATACTGGCAGACAGGTTCAGTGCAAACTTCACCCTCTCTCCCAAAGGAGAGATAACTATCCCAGCAGAGTGGAGCCTCCCAGGCATCTCAAATGCGCAGGTGAAAGCTGCTCTCTCTAAAGCTAAAAACACAGCATCAATGGGACCGGATGGTGCCACCGGCTGTGTGCTACACAAACTCAAAGAGGAACTAAACCTGCATATAAGGCAGCTGTTTAATCTTAGCCTTACCACAGGATACGTGCCCAAGGGGGGGGCGAACGGCAACTGGGGTCCCACCCCACAAGGGCGGTACCTCTAGGGCCCCTGGTAATTACCGCCCCATAACAAGCCTGGTCTGCAAAGCTATGGAGAGGATCATAATGGAACTCATAAACAAAGACATAGGGGACTTGCAGACATTGGACCCGACCCAGTTTGGCTTTGTCAAGGGCAGATCATGCCTTTTGAACTTGGTCGACTTCTTCGAAACAGTCACCAAGGCCATTGATGAGGGAAAGGCAGTCCATACAGCCTACCTTGACCTTGCAAAGCTTTGACCTAATATACCCCCCTGGTATTATAGAGACTTACCAGCTTAAATGTAAACCCATATGTCACAAGATGGGTTGCAAACTGGCTAAAGGACAGAACCCACAGGGTTAGAGTTGCTGGCACCATGTCAGACTCCAAGCTGGTCACAAGTGGTGTCCCACAGGGCTCAGTCCTTGGCCCCCTGTTGTTCGGCATCTACTTCTCAGAAGTACAGGCAAACATAGGAGGACTATGGCTGACAAAGTTTGCAGATGACTGCAAACTGGGCACCATAGTGGAAAGTACATCGGACACAGATATCCTTCAGAGGGGTCTCACGGAAACTGAAAACTGGTGCCAGACCCATGGCCTGAAGTTAAATGCCAAAAAATGTATAGTCATAAAACAAGGTAACCCCAAGCTACCATATAGGTGGCAATCCATTAAGCACAGAAGAGGTTATCAGGGACCTGGGGACCCAGGTTGACAGTGGCCTTTCTTTTGACACTCACATTGCTAAAGTGGTTAGAAAGACCTTCTACATTGCCCACCTGATCATGAAGGGATTCACATCCAGATCAAGTGAGGTCATTGTTCCCTGTACTCTTCACTTATCAGACCAATGATTGAGTACAATGCCCCATTCGGGATGTATCTCACCCTACACCTGCAGCAATTGGAGAGACCCCAAAAGTTCCTCACCAAAAGTATAAAGGGACTCCAAAATCTGTCATATGCTGCCAGACTGAAGAAACTCCAGCTCTATTCAGTCGCATACCGCCTGCTCAGAGGTGACCTGTGCCTGACATACAAGGCCATGTCCAACCCGGAATTAATGGACATGCTCCACCTCAAAAAATCCAAATCTACCAGATCCACTAGAGCAAGCGACTTAAACCTTAGCACGGATATAAATAGGACATGCTGGAGGGATAGATTTGTCACCCAGAGACTCCCTATGCTGTGGAATAAAATCCCGGTCCATGTGAGGCAGAGCACCTCGCTGGCTCTGTTCAAGAGAAATCTTGACCGTGGATGGGAGAGCGAGGTTTACCCCAATCATCTCTGTGTCACTGCTGGACAGAGGCACAACAAACTAATGGGCACAGTATTTTTTAACATAAGGGGTGGCGTAAGCCACAAAACTTTGGGCTAGGCTTATAAATGCCTTAGGGCAGATAGCCTAGTATAAACCTATGACCCTATGAACCTATGAACCTATGATGGTAAGAAAAATTAGAAATTTGCTGAGACAGAACGCTGATCTTATAACTTAGTCTAATATCGCTCAAATGATGCAGGGTTCTGTCATTGAAGGATCTCTTGGTCTTTCCTACATAAAAAACAGTACATTTGTTGCAGCTAGCAATATATAAATATATATATATATATATATATATATATATATATATATATATATATATATATATATATATATATATATATATATATATATATACACATATACATATACACATATATAATTTTTTGCATTACAGTCTGCATAGGTTCTAAGTCTATATTTTTTTAGATCATTGGATGTTCAAAGCAATTACTGGAATCTATAGATGTATAGGCTTTACATTTCCTGCAAGAAAATGTGCCTGTTCATGAAGTGATCGGTTTAGCCTTGCTTTTATGTGCATCTTGACACAATAACCGTTTTAGACTTTTTTCTGTTCAAAAAAAAAAATCTAGGCATCTCACTAACTATACTTCTAATGTTGTGATTCGCTGTCATCAATATCTTCCAATTGCTCCTTATAACTTCACACACCTGTTTGACATCATTGCTAAATGTAAGCATACATCTCAGTCCCCTAGTTTGGTTTTTTACTTCTTGATGTCATTTCACCCTCCTTTTGCTTACTTCCATGTGTGAAGTAAGGCTGATCTCTAGTATTTCTTAACCCCTTGTCCTCCAAAAATCCCTTCCTGAATTTCATTCTCCTTGTATCCTCATGTTTTAATGTCCTTCACCAAACATTTCATTCCTTCCTTATAGTTCATCTCAGCGATACAAAGTCTAGATATTCTAAGAAGTTGATCTTTAATAACATGTGGAGAGATGTGTCTGGGATGCATCCTGATTCTATGCAATAAATGATTTTTCAAGCAATCTTTCTGATGTACATAGGTATTGAGACTACCATCTATTCCACATTGGAGTGTGACATCTAGAAAACCTATCCTTTCTTTTGAGATGCAGACTTCAAACTCCAAAAATTATATAGCATTACCAAGAAAGTTAAAATCTAATAATTGTTGTTCATTTCCTGTCCATAGAAAATATATATCATCTACAAACCTCCTATAATAAGGCATATACTTCTTCCATGCATTTGTTTCATTAAGAACATAGTTAACCTCCCATTATATAATGACCCCCATTAATATTCCAAAACGTGCATGCTGATTGGTCAGTGTGCATGTTGTAAATCAGACTTATACTAATGGAAAAAGGTGCGGTCGCCCAGACTTTTTCCATTAGTATGTCTTTTTATACAGCAACGGAGAATGCAAGATCTCCGTTGCTTTATAGACACTGTCTCACTATGTTAAAGAAGTTTAACATAGCGAGACAGCTTTAAAAAAAGTAACAGAGATTTCTCTGTTGCTTTTTTTAAAGCTGTCTCGCTATGTTAAATGGGTTTAACATAGCGAGTCAGCTTTAATAAAAGCCACGGAGATTCTCTTTTGCTTTTTTTAAAGCTGTCTCGCTATGTTAAACTCCTTTAACATAGCGAGACACTTTATAAAAAGCAACGGAGATCTTGCTTTCTCCGTTGCTTCCACCCACAACTCTGATGTACTGTATAAGCATACACATGCGCAGTACATCAGAACTGCTGCAGAATACAAGACAGCTGCGGAAGGGCAGCACGGAGGAATTATACAATGCCATTATTTAAGAAAAGTAAGTATTTTCTTTTTTAAATAATGTCATTGTATAATAGCAATAACCCACTTCTGGGTGTGGGTAATGCTGGATTTACCCACGGTTGTCTTTGTTTGGCCACTCGTGCTTCATCCTCGTGACCAAACCACACCAACCATGGGTAAATCCAGCATTACCCACACCCAGGCATGGGTTATTGCTTAATTGAACCATTACAATGTTGGAATAACTATTAGCACATTGAGTGCCCATATCAACACCCCATCTCTGTAAGTAATATTCTTCTCCATAAACAAGGACATTGTTTTCGAGGATAATATCAAGTAAAAGGCAAGCCTAAGAGATGGTATTGTTGTCAAAAATTTTTCTTGCTTTAGAAACTGCCATACAGCCTCAGCTCCAAGTTCATTAGGAATGACAGTAAAGAGGCTTTTAACATCTATTGTAACCATTGTCAGATCTGTTTTATCATTCAGTGACTGAAAATAATATGACAATGGAGAAATTGTGGAGTGTCTTTAATACTGTTTTTGCTCTGGGAAGTGCCACTTTCAATTTGTGTTCAACAAAGATGGAAGCAGACTCTGTTATCCATCCCCCACCAGAGACTATGGGACACATTGGTGAATTCTGACTACACTTTTGGATTTTTGGCAAGCCATTAATGATAGGAGTCAGGGGATGTATTACCAGCAAATAATCATAAAGCTTAAGTACAGTTCATGTTTTTAAAAAATATATTAAATATATATATATATATATATATATATATATATATATATATATATATATATATACACCTTTCTTAAAATATTCCTTCCTTTTAACCTATTAAAATTTATTTATAAAAAGTATAGGACAACTATGAAAAACAAACATGTAAAATAGGCATTCCACCATAGAGAATTTGAGCAACCACATCGCAGGATACTTTACACCAAATCCACCCAATCTTTGTTATGTCAAAAAGAGGGAAACCCCTGATAAATATAGTAATACATACATAAAAATCAAGGAGAATCAATCAGTATGTATTTAAAATTATAATGTTGCATTATATGCTGTCCATAGGCTAATAAGTTGTTTAATGAATTAATAAATAATAAATAGTTTTATTCATGGGTACAATTTATCCATAAAAATTCAAGTATTTATAAAAATCTTTTAATTATCCTATTCATATATAACGCATACACTAACTCCCATATTATCTAGTATGGGGCTTCAGTTTCAATAAACAACTAATAGAACAATACTCATTTATTCCTGGCCAGACATAGGCATTTGGCAACATTTGCCAGAAAAGCTCCCTTCTCTCGAGTTATAATGCCCATGGATCACCTCTTGGTCATTTCACAACAGCCTGATGCTCATGTATGTATATATATATATATATATATATATATATATATATATATATATATATATATATAAAATGAAATGGACCACATTGACCAAAATATGTTTAGCCAGTGCACTCTGAGTATTTCCCTTAGTCTGCATGTCCTCCCCGTGGTCGAGTGGCCTTCGAAAGACATGCGTGAATGGTCGTGCCTTCGCTGAAGGTTGGGCATCAGGCTGGCAACTCGGCACTATAAAAATAGACTGCCAATCATTAGCCGACCGGAGTTCCACTGTGGCGACCCCTAACCAGGAAAAGCTGTAAAGACAAACAACTCTTGAGTATTTCCCTTCTTAATATTGTTTTTATGCTCATTTATTCTCTTTCATCTTGCGCTTGGTTTTACCTACATATAAGCAGCAGCAGGATTGACACGAGTGTAAGTAAACTACACCCCTGATATTACAATCAAATACTGTATACCCCTCAATTTATGTGATAGGCCAATTTGTTCCTATATGACAGAGTAATGGAGACACAGGATAAAACTGAAAGAGAATGTGCCACAGGAAGATGCTATAGAACTTTCTATAGAATGCCCGCAGGGAATGAAAAACAAAAATGTGCCTCAATTTAGAAGAAAATGAGCTAAGAGAGGAGTTGCTTGATCTAATAGAGATAGACAGATATATTAAGATCAATAAAAGGAATAGACTGTAGAAGGTCAATAAAACCCAAAAAGTCAGATGTTTGATAAAACAAAGGAACACAATAATTAGGACTGTTCTTAGACAGCCATGCGATATGCACACCCCAAACAGACACTGACATGGTTAACAACAGGAAAAACAGTGCTCCTGCTTTAGAGTGAATCTACAACGACCCTAAAAGTTATACAACAATACCTTGCCTTCCAACGACAAAAAACTATACACCGGAATTGATGCCAACAGAGTTTATAGTCATTTAGAAGAAAACTCAATTATGGTAATAGAAAAAAAGGGCAATAAAAAGAAGTCATATGGAAAAAAAAGATCATTGGTTGTTAACTAATGTCATAGTGGAAAACTGTAAAATGGGGAAGAATCTAAGTAGGGCATGGACTGACAACAAAAAAGCATTTAAGAGTATCCCACATTCATGGGTAAAACAGTGCTTAAAAATGTATAAGATACATCTTATACTGATCATTTACATTACAGTGACCATGAAACAGTGGCAGACCACTTTGCAGTTAAACAATGATAAAGGTCAAATTATTATTCCAGGGATAAAAATATAAAGGGGGATATTCCAGGGTGAATCTCTGTCACCAATGCTCTTTTGCCGTGCCCTTAACCTGTTAAGCTGTCTACTTAACAGATTAGGTCATGGGTATAATTTGGCTACCAAAAAGCAACAAAGTGTAAAGACTTCTCATCTTCTCTTTGTTGGTGATTTAAAACTGTATAGCTCATCAGATGAGGAACTGAAAGCACAACTGTAAGTAGTCAAAACTTTTTCAGATGATATAAGAATGTCATTTGGTTTTGATAAATGTACCAAAGCAACCTTTAAAGCAGGAAAGCTACAGCACTAAGAAAACATCTGTTTGTGACAAGAATGTGATATAAAATAACTTGAGCAAGAGAGAGTGTATAAATATATAGGAATTGATGAAGGATCAACTTATAAAACATGGACAGATGTGAACAAAACTTAGTAAGGAATATTTTACAAGACTTAAATTAATCCTGAAAACATCTCTGACATCTAGGAACAAAATTCAGACTATAAACCAATTTACTCTTCCTGTCCTAACTTATAGTTTTGGAGTGATTGATTGGCCCCAAAAGGTGTTGGATAGGTTAGACAGGAAAACAAGAAGGATACTTCATGCTCATCAAATGATTTATAAAAATCAGTGCATACCAAGATTATATATTCCCCGTTCTGAGGTAGTAGGAGCAATGGGTCTTATAAAAAAGAATCTACAGTTATATTTAGATATGTTACCAATACGTGTAACTCCATATGAAATGCAGGAGGAGTCATTACAGGGCACATTCATGCGCTGCAAAGAGCACTTTTGGCTGACACCAAAGATTGAAACAATACTAATTTCATGAACCTTAGTCATACTTTGACTTAGGAATGGAGTCCATTCCTGTCATGGTATTAGAAACCCAAAATATTTGGAGAAATTGAAAAAAGGGAATATTATGTTTGCAAAGTAACAGAATGAATGGTAAGAACTACGTCAGCACAAGAACTGAGGAATGAGTTTTTGCCAATAGGGATAACTACAAGTAGGAGTACAGAAAATAAGCAAGAGGAGGGCTAGAATTTACTGGAGAAAGCTGACAAATGAACCAAGGTATTGGGAGCAAATAATTAGAGAGAGAAAGGTAATAGAGTGGAATGAGGTCACAAAGATATTTGAAATGCAGCCTAGACATACCTTTCCTATTAGAGATTGATATCAGAGTATAGGCAAGACAGGAAATGGGAAAGTGAAAAAACAGCACTGGTAGAGATTTTAGTTGAATCTAGAACAGAAGACACTGTTAAAAGTGGATAATTAGGAGGGTCTAACAAATGGTGCAAGATAACTATAAGAATCTGTCAGAGGTGGTTAGAACAGATTGGGGAGAAAGAGAGTGGAATAGCAATTTACAAAGGAGCAATGGCAGGGCATATGCATGGATCCCAAGGATGCAGCAAAGTCCAGACAGTTTAGAATTTTTACTTGGAAGTGTTTGCATAAGTATTTTTATACCCCAAGCAGACTTCAAATAATTTTCTGCAGGTAGATAGCAAATGTTTGAGGTATAATGGAGAAAAAAGAGTTAAATTTGAACATATATATTGAGAATATAATGAGCTGGCAGACTTAAAAGTTCCCAACAGAATACTTTGTCAGAAAATGTTGGGTCAGCAAATGGCTGTAACGAAGGAAATGATTCTTTTGCGCTGTGATGCAGGATTTGAATTGCCTAGACATAGCATGGCCTTGTTAAGTTTAATTCTGTGGGCTGCCAAAAAAGCAATTGTTAGAAAATGGAAATCAAAGTCTAAACCAACTATATTTGAAGTATTGAATGTTATAAAGGAGAAGAAGAATTGGAAGAGGGATCTTTAGAAAAGGGAAAGAAAAATTTCATAGAAATAAATGGAAATTGCAGGAACAATACATGACAGTGTTCAGCAGGAGGAGAATTGAGGTTTAACGGAAGGCAGGAATTAAGCAATTTATGTAATGCTGGACTGATGACAGTTATAAAGAAAGAAAAGATATGCAAAGTATAATATGTGCAAATGGACAAAAATGTTAATATGGTTTGCTTTATTTTCTGTCAATATATATTTGCCTATGTCTTAAGTGATAATTTAATAAAGTTGTTTAATAAAACAATTTAAAGTGTTATTAAAACGTCCATTTCTGAAACTGTTTTTGTAGACAGGTTTTGATATTCTAAAAAATTGAATAAATGTTTAGACATTTTTCCAGATATGAATACTGACCCCTAATTACTTAAGCTGAATTTGTAACTGGAGAACATACAATTGTCCAAAATGAACTCTTACCAGTGTGTTTGAAGTTAATGATAAATTCTGTACAAAGCTGACTCAGACAACAATTGAATGCATAGGTCTTAGTAAATAGATAATCATTCCTTTGAGGTGAAAGAATAATTTTGCAAAGAGCCATATCTATTCATGCATTTTTCAAAGACTCTAGGATTTTTAGTTCCACTTCTTCCTGTAGTTAAGAGGGATACTTTATAAACCATTTAACCTTTTATATATTATTATTATTTGTTCTTGGGTTTGACCTGAGGCAGCCCGGTGTAAAAGTTGGCAATGTCAATTAATTTTAAGCTTAATATCAGTGAGACTGTGACCTTAATCTAATCTGTGCAACAATAATTCAACAATCAGTATGAGCAAATAATCCACAAAGAGTAGTACCTTGTTGTCATTATTACTAGCTTTTTGAACTACTTTTTTTGTCTCAGGATCGATGTTAAAATCTCTTTCATAGCTTTTTAAGGGGCCATCTAAAGTAATCATTTCACAGTTACTATGTCCTGCCAAGTGCTCATTTTTTAACTTATTTTTTTTATAGCTGGCCAGTGATAGTCATCATTCATACTGTTGATTTAAGTTATTTTCTACTATTTGGCTTTTGAGTCAGGGTAAAGCACACTAGCAGATAGTAAGAAAATCCTTCTGTGTTGTTCAACTTATAAGCAAGGGCTTGGGATCTAGGTCCACAGAAGTCACCATACCACTGTACTCTGCCCTCACTAGACCCATCATAGAGTATAATTCCCCCTTTGGTGTGTACCTGACCAGACATGGGCAGTAACTGGAGCATCCACAAAGGTTCCTTACAAAACAACATGTCCTTGTGCTGATGGCCTGAAAGCTGTCTCTTTACTCAACTTCATAGAGATGAACTTTGCCTGGCATTCAAGGCATCTCTGGACTCTGTTTTGATGAACATTTGCACATCTGAAAAATAAACAACATCAGAACAGTTAGATAAAAGACCTACATTTTGCTTGGACATAAAAAGGACATAGAGAGGCAGATATGTTTCTCAGAGAATTCCCAATCTCTGCAACAGGCTCTACATCCATGTGAAGCAGAGTTTTTCCCCATCCCTATTTAAGCACAACTTGGACCAGTAGATGGATAGTCAGAAATTCACCCCTAGACTGGCACCTATGTCTCTGATGTACAAAGGTAGTCAATAAATCACCCCATATATTAATCAAATTTGTGGGTCACATTTGGGTGTACAGCTAGACTTATAAGGGCCCTAGTGGTTGTTAGCCTAGTACGCACCTATGAACAATATCTCTACAGTGCTCAGATGTGCTTATATTATATGTTTCATGCATTAAAGAGCTGAATAGGTAGTGATGGTGGTGAATGGTATATAGAGAGAAGGTCAGGTAACAGGGTTAAAAGGGAAGTATAAAATATAAAGTCAGATAGACAGGATCCATAGACAAAAGGATAGGACAGTGGATGGACACTGACATACAGTGGTTGTGAAAATGATGGTGGGTAGAAATGGACAATAATCAAGGAAAGGGGAATGGCACATACAGGAGGCAAACAATGGGTTGTAGAAAGAGTGGTGTGTGTGTGTGTGTGTGTGTGTGTGTGTGTGTGTGTGTGTGTGTGTGTGTGTGTGTGTGTGTGTGTGTGTGTGCATGCCTATGTGCATGCCTTTGTGCGTGTATGTGTGCAAGTACGTCATTATGTATCTATATCAATATCTTTACATATACATATATATATATATATATCAGCAGCGGTTAGCATTGATGCCTCACAGCAAGAGGTTCTCCAGTTTGACCCTTGGCTGGGGTTCCTTCTGTGCAGAGTCTGCATGTCCTCCCTGTGGTCTCGTGGGTTTCCTCTGGGTGCTCCAGTTTCGTCCCACATCCCAAAGACATGCTGTAGGTGGATTGGACACTCTAAATTGGTCCTAGGTGTGAGTCTGTGCATGTGTGTGCCTTCTGTGGAAGGTTGGGTGCCGGGCTGGCAACTCGACGCCGTAAAACTCCACTGCCAATCATGAGCGGACAGGTGATCTGCTGTGGTGACCCCTAACTGGGAAAAGCCAAAGAAGAAGAAGAAGAAGAAGATATATATATATATATATATATGTATATTTACATAGACAGAGATAGATATACATTTGTATTTATCTGTTCATATAATATATTACTAAAAAAACAGTGTGCACATTGCTAAAACTCATAAACTGAAAAAAAAAAGAAAATAGCAAATCTCCTTTATGAGCTGGCATGTCCTACTTTCCCTCTGCAGTCTATCAACCAGTAGAGCTCAATAATGTATGTTAAAAGTTTTTTTAATACATATATGAATTGATAATCAGTGACTGGATGATAATAATGACATCTATCTATCTGTGTATACAATACAGAATAAAGTGAATGGGCTTTCAGCCTGACCACATAGGTCATGGTTTGGATTCCCTGTATTTACTTAGTGAGAAACGTCTGAGATATCTCCAGTTGTTGCAGGTGTCTGGTGAGATACATGCAAAAGGGTGCATTATACTCTATTAGTGGTCTGATGATGGTCAAGTACAGTGGAGTTATAACATCCGTTGACCTAGATGCCATGCCCTTCATTATGAAGAGTACTGTGTGGAAGGATTTCCTTATCACTGTGGAAACTTGGTGGTCAAAGTTCAGATTGCTATCAACCTGTGTTCCAAAGTCTCCCACCACTGGCTTGTTACTCAGAGGGGTGCTGTCAATATTGTAATTTGTAGGAAATTCCATTTTGCCAAAGGGAATAATAATGCATTTCTTTTTTGCATTTAGTTTTAGACCATGGCTTTGGCACCAGTCATTTGTTTGTGTTAGCAATTCTTCTAAAAATTTGACATCATTAAGGGACTCAACAATAAGGGATATCATCAGGGAATCTGGTGAGCCAAAGGCTGTTTACTTTGGCCTGGACTTCTGAGAAATAGATGATGAACAGTAAGGGGACCAGCACAGACCCCTGTGGTACTCCACTGGTAATGGGTCTACTGATGGAGGTGGTGTCACCAATTTTGATAGTGCGTGTTCTGTTGGTGAGACAGTTGGCTACCCATCTAGTAATGTTCATAGGTTCATAGGTGTGTACTAGGCTAATGGCCCTGAGGCCTTTACAAGCCAAACCATAGGATTATCCTGGCATAGTGCCACCCGACCTTAGTTCCCAGTGCCTTTGTCAAGTAGAACCACTTGTGTTCTCTTGAAGAGGGTCAGCAAGGTGTTCTGCTTGACATGTATGGGGAGTTTGTTCCTCCAGCATGTTCTGTTAATTGTGGTAATGAGGATGAGGTCTCTGGAGCATGTGGTGTGGAGGGATTGGGATTTCTTTAAATGGGGCATTTCTAACAGACCTGAGTCAGACATGGCTTTGTAAGTCAAGCTGAGATTGCCTCTAAGTAGGCAATATAAGACAGAGAATTGTTGGAGTTTTTTGAGTCTGTCTATATAGGACAAGTGTTTAAGGCCTAGGAACCTCTTTGTGAGGTACCTTTGCAGCCTCTCCAGTTGATGCAGGTGTATAGTGAGGTGCATGCCAAATGGGGCATTGTACTCGATGACTGGCCTAATGAAGGAGGAGTAGAGGGAGACAATGACCTCTTTCTTCCTGGACGCAAAACCCTTAGTAATAAGATGTGCCACATAGAAGGACTTTCTGACCACAGTGACAATATGGTGATCAAAAGAGAGGTTGCTCTCAACCTATGTTCCCAGATCTCTTATAACTTCTTCTGTGTTCAGTGGACTACCATCAATGTGGTAATTCATGAGAACTGAGTTTTTCCCAAAGAGGATGACAACACATTTTTTGGCAATGAACTTAAGGCCATGGTTCTGATACCAGTCATTGATCACAGTGAGACCATTCTGTAGGATGTCAACATTACTTGGGGAGTTAATAATAGCTCCCAACTTGCAAACATCTGTGAACTTTGTCAGCCAGATTCCCTTCATGTTGGCCTGTACTTCAGAGAAGTAGATAGCAAACACTAGAGGACCCAGGACCGAACCCTGTGGGACTCCACTTGTGACTAATCGGCAGTCTGACTTGGAGTCAGCTACTTTCACACTGTGGGTTCTATCTGTGAGCCAGTTTGCAACCCACCTAGTGATATAGGGGTTGATGCCAAGCTTAGTGAGTTTTTCTATGAATCCTGAGTGGGGAATGGTATCAAAAGCCTTGGCCAGATCAAGGTAGGCTGTATGAACCACCTTGCCTTCATCCACAGCTCTGGTGACTGACTCAAAGAAACCGACCAAGTTGACCAGGCATGATCTACCCTTCACAAAACCAAACTGTATGGGATCCAGAGTTTGGAGATTCCCTATATCCTTGTTTATTAAGTCCATGATGATGCGTTCCATAGCTTTGCATATCAGACTCATCAGGCTAATGGGGCGATAGTTTCCAGGGTCTGTAGTCGCTCCTGCTTTGTGGAGAGGGATGACTGTAGCAGTGCGCCATTTGGCAAGGACAAAGCCTGAGGTGAGGTTGTGATTGAACAGGGCACACAGGTGAGGTACCAGTTCACTCTGTAGTTCATGTAGAACACAACCAGAGATATTGTCAGGAGAAGCTGTATTCTTGGCCTTGGACAGTGCTGTTTTAACCTGTGCAGCAGTAATACTGGGTGCCTGGCAATCTACTGGTGTTGTGATTGGTCCTTTGTGGGGGGGGGGGTTAAAGTTGGCACTGAATCTGTCAGCCAGTATACTGGAAATATCTCTTGGCTCGGTATAGGAGGTACAATTGTGCAGTAGCTCAGAGCAAATCTGGGTATTGCTGTGGAGATTCTTTACATAACTATAGAAGGCCTTGTGGTTGTCTTTACTATCTGCTACAATTCTGTTATCGTACCTAGCTTTAGAGGATTTGTTGAGGGATCTCAGCTTTTTGTTGAGGCAGATAAGGGAGTCTTTCCAGTCTTGGGACTTCATCTTATTCTGCATCAGTTTCCTCCTTCTGTTGTAGAGTTTGTTTATGGCAGAGAACCAGCAGATTGGCTTCCTTTTTTTGGAGGAGAGTGTCTTGGTTCTATTGGGTATGGCAAGATCTATGCATTTATGTACATGTTTGTACAGTGCATTGGTGTATGATTTTTGCAGTCACGCAACTATTCTCCATTTGCATGGGTGCCGTGAAGTTAACCACCTCTGTTTTTACGATCCCAAAGTTAGCTTTAGAGAATTTTGTCATAGTGGTTACCTTTGCTGGGGGTTGGGGGGGGGGGGTGGCAGGGATGTGGATTTCCAAGATGATTAGTTTGTAGTTGGATCTAACCAGGGAGGAGCTGACTATTGGTGTAGAAGAATGGTCGGTCATGTTAGTAATGAACAGGTCAAGGATGTTGCTACCTCTAGTCGGGGTAAGAATGAGCTGGTCCAGGGCATTGGAATTAATGAACTCCAGGAAACATTGGGCAAGTGTTTTGGTACATGAGTAATTTACCCAGTTAATGGAGGGGTAGTTGAAGTCACCTAGTAAGAGAGTGCTAGGTTGGACTCCAATATTCTCCAGGGTGCTTAGGAATGTGGAGTGCTAATCTTGGGACATGGTTGGGGACCTATAGCAGGCTACGACCTGAATTGCTGTCTTACCCAATGTTAGCTGCACCTGAAGTATTTCTGATGCATTATGTTAGGCTACCAGTCTGGAGGTGTGTGCATCCTTTATGAATATTCAAACACCACCACCTTTGGAGCTTTGGTCTAAGTTCTGGGGCCAAAAGGTGTGGAATGAGTTATAGGCAGGTAGTGCATGGGTGCTTTCTGCTGCCTTGAACCAGGTCTCTGCTACAGCACAAATGTCAATGTTCTCCATTTTAAGGAGTGGCTCGAGTGAGTGCATTTTGAGATTTAGACTTCTAGCGTTGTGCAACATGATCCCCAGATTGCATTTGTTTGTAGATGTTACAGTGATAATTTGGTCTTTGAACACCACCTAAAAAAGGCACTATAGGGGTGGCAAGAGCCTTGGCCAGTATCCAGAAGCCCGGGGTGACAGATGCAGGCCATCTCTGGCAAAGCATCAAAGTCTGTCAATCATGTCATCCCAGGCAGACAGATACTGCATCCCCTTAGAATGACACCAGAAACTTAGCCAATTGTTGAAATGAATCATTTTCTGCTTGTACTGTGGTATCATTCTGGGTGATGGTAGGATGCTGCTCAGGGCTAGGGTCATACCCACATGGGCTACATAATCTGAGAGCCCCTCCACGTCTCTTTTCATGTAGTCCAGGGAGGCATGTCTCAGTTCATTCACACCCACATGTACAATGACAGAGTCATATTTATACCTGTTGTTGAGTAGCCTGAGTGCATGCGCTATGTGTCGGATCCTGGCTCCTGACAGGCAGCTGACTGTTACTTTCTCCTTATTCAACCTAGTGAGCGAGACATCAGTGTGCCTCAGTATCAAGTCAGCTATGACTAGTGTGTTGGGCATGCTCTTTTGTCTTAGGGGCTTTGGTGAGTGGCACACTGTTTAGGAGAATTGTGTGTCTCATGATTAGTGTTGTGTTGTGGTGGTCAAGTGCGTTTCTGCCTTGAAGGACTCTACTGCTTGGGTAGATTTTTATTGAGAGCCTCTGCAAAGGTGGGTGTGTGGTTTGTGTTTTTATGTGAAGGCAGGGGTGGTCTGTGTTCCGGAGGGCTATGTGTTCCATGTGGTGTGGTGCAAGTGTTGACCTTTTCCTCTTGAACATTTATTCCAGTCTTGGCTGGAGAGTGCATTGCTTCCAATCTGGATATATAAGTGCATCTCTCACAAGTCTGAGTGTTGGAAGGTAAGAGGAGAGGGTTGTCGGTGTACATGAGGCAGTTGCTGCATTGCCTCAGGATGCTCAAGTTTACCAAGTTAATAGGAGAGAGCACAGGGAACTGACCTTCAGACATGCCTGGCTGGGAGAGCTGATCAATGATGCCAGAGGGGGGAATTCCGTCAGGCTGATAGGCTGTGTGCACTGTCTTACCTTTGTCTGTGGCTTTGGTGACATTATGAAAGAAGTCTACCAACTTTAATAAGCATGATCTACCCTTAACAAAGTCAAACTGAGTTGGGTCCAGTTTTTGGAGGACACCTGTGTCTTGTTGATAAGGTCCATGATAATTATTTTCATGGTTTTATAGATGAGGCTTGTTAGACTTAAGGGTCTGTAGTTCCCAGGATCAGTTGATGGACTCCATTTGTGCCAGGGGATTACTGTTGCTGTTCTCCATTCTACAGGCACATAGCCAGTTCTCAAGCTATGATAAAAGAGAACGCCAAGTGGGTCTGCTAATTCTTGTTTTAGATTGTTTAGTAAACAACCTAGGATATTATCTGGTCCCACTGAGGCCATGTTTTTGGCCTTAGCGAGTGCAGTGATGACCTGCTCTCTGGAGATACTAGGCAGAGGACTGGTGTCAGTATGCTTTGGGATATTCTATGTGGGGATGGGGGGGTGAAGTTTGCACTGAATCTGTCAGCTAGCAGGTTTGCGATATCTTCCTGTGTAGTATGAGTGATCCCATCTACAACCAGTTTGGCACATAGCTGGGCATTCCCTTTTAGACTTTGGATGTAGTTAAAGAATGCCTTATGATTATCCTTGGGTAGGGATGCAGTTTTAATTTCATAATTTGCTTTAGAAGACTTCACAAGATTTATGATTTTCCTGTTTGTGGTTAGGAGGGAACTCTTCCTCTGCAGAGTGATATTCCTCTTGCTTTTGGACAACAGTTTCTTCCTCTTGTTATATAATCTGTTTATACTTGAAGTCCACCACGTTGGCTTGTTTTTATGGGAAGACCTGGTTTTGGTATGGTCAGGTACAGCAGAGTTTATGCAGTCACTTAAGTGTTTGTACAAGGCATCCGCATATACTTTGGCATATTGATCATTGGTGTGTGCGATTGTGGGTGGTATGAGGTTTTTTTATACCATCGCTTAGTACACTGTATTTAGCTTTGGTGAAGCTTTTTATAATTTTTAGTCCTGTGACAGTGTTAGTTCCAGTAGTTACTTCAAACTAGACTGATCTGTGGTCTAACCTAACCAGGGAGGGCATCACACATGGGGAAGTACAGCACCCCCCCCCCATATTGGTGAGTACTATGTCCAGAACATTAGGCCCCCTAGTGGTGGTGCAGGGTCTGTGTTCCAGAGCATTTGTATTGACAAAGTCCAGGAACCTCTGGGTGAGCATGTTTTGGCTTATGCATGTCCCCCAATCTGTTGAAATCTCCCATGACTAAGGTGTTGGGCAGTATGGCAAGGGATTCCAGTAAACTGAAGTAGGTGGTGTGCTTATCCTGGTTTATTGTGGGGGATCTATATCTAGCAGTGGTGTGGTATGTTACTTTCCCAGTTGTTAAATGGACATGGAGTCTTGAAGTGTATTTGGTTTTAATGAAGATGGGTATACCTCCACCTTTGGTTCCATCACGCTCATTCTGAGGTATGAATATATAAATATATAAATATATATATATATATATATATATATATATATATATACACACATACACACATATACATGTTTATATATAATAAGTTTGTGTGTGTGTGTGTGTGTGTGTGTGTGTGTGTGTGTGTGTGTATATATATATATATATATATATAAAATTGTAGGAAATGTAAGCCAAGGATTTAAACAGACCTATAAACAGAACACACACACACACACACACACACACACACACACACACACACACACACACACACACACACACACACACTTGCTAAAAAAAGGCTTAGATCACTTAGAACTAATCATAAACCAACCCTTCAAGTATAAGACAGTAAGAATTCATCATGTCTGTCATTTTTATTATCTAGCCTCTCATATTATTAATGCAAACATTAATACAAGTTAATACTTCTTCCCACTAACATATCAGTCATTTAATTATAATCTTTTAAAGCATTTTAATTCACAATGAACTTTTTCAGCTTCAGACAGCAAGGAAGTCCCTTGCCAATTAATTTTTAATTTAGCCAGAAGTAAAAATATTGATTTTAATGCTTTCTGCCAAGACATTCATTTCAAATTGATGAAAACTGTTTTTTAACTACTTTGTGAGAAAAATCATTACCAATAAAAATGTGGCTCCTTCATTGGTAGGCATTTTTCCTTCTTTCATATGTTTCTCTTACTTTTTCCATTGTCACAAATTATTACCTACATTGCATAACTAAACAATACTGTATTTACATGTTTTAACAGTTTTCTATAAGGCTATCGTGTGCATTTGTTTGTGTGCGCGTGTGCGTGTGCGTGTGCGTGTGCGTGTGTGTGTGTGTGTGTGTGTGTGTGTGTGTGTGTGTGTGTGTGTGTGTGTGTGCGTTTTCTGGTCTGAGCCTGAAAAAGGATCACAGGTATTCATTTCCTACTCCAGTTAATACATTTAAATACATAAAAATATAATTGTCAATGAGAGTAAATACAGGAAATGTCCCATTTTGCTGGGTAATCATAAAGAGGAAGTGCTTTCATGGTTTCAATGAATGGGTAATGTCACCATAATTGCATCTAAAATAAAACAGATGTTGCACTTACTTGAAAATATGTATTTTAGATACATATCTAGTCATAGTCCTTAAATATATGCATGATTTTAAAAAGTACTAGGTCACATTAAGTAGCACTTTTATAAGGTATTTCGTTACACCTTTATTGCATGTGCATCTGAGTTCTTTGTACTTTGTCTATGCCAAATGCATTTTCATTTTCTTGTTTGACTTTTTTTTTCCATTTCGTGTACATAACTGAGTTATACAGACATTGCTCTTTTGAACTGTATTTTTTTTTTTATTTCTGAAAAAAAGAAAAAAAACCCAACTACAAGCAAAATGTTTGCAAAAACATTGTAATGCTTTCACACTGGTACAGAAGTGCCCAAGCACAGTGTACCAGAAGACCTTTGGCTTGCTGCCAGGGATACGGTCATCTTATAACTTGCATGGGGGGGGGGTGAGAGATGATCTGCCACACCTCGTACACAGTAGTCTGGGGTCAATCAAGGGTACCATTACAGCTACAGAAAGAGATTCAGAGGGGGTGGGAGTGCAGTTTAGGGACTCAGACAGTGATCAGGAATGAGACTTAGGTTCAGGAGACTTTTAGAATTACAGAGAGTAAATGGTGTTTAGGGTTAAGGAGGGACTGGGTACTTTATGTTTAGGGAGCTGGAGAGGAGTTTTAGGTGTGGGGAGCAGAAGGACAGTCTAGGGTTAAGGAGTGGAAGTGTAGTTTAGGGTTAGAGAATGGGAAAGGACTTTTAGGAGTAGAGATTGATTTGGGACTTTTAGTTTAAGTATGGAAACTGTAGTTTTATGTTAAGGGTACAATCAAGTACTTTAGGTTTAGGGACAGGGAGTGCAGTCTTAGGGCATTGGAGTGATTTATGACTTTAGGGTTAGGGAGCAGAATGGGAGTGTTTTGGATAGGATTAAGGACCAGGTTGGATTTTCAGGTTTAGAGTTAGGGTTAGGTGTCTGGTAGGGCTGTGAAGTTTAGTACGGTCAGGTAATGGAAGAGCTACATGAATAAGAGGACTGCGGGAGTGTGAGTTGCGACACATGCAATTTAGATCATGTAGCAGCATAAAACTGCTCAAATTATGCTTTTGTTTTTTGAAATTTCATTTCTCATGTCACTGCTCTGCTGTAAAACTTTCAGATTTGTTCACTGTCCAGAGTTTTTTTATTTTTTGACATACCATTGCCAGCTTGAGCTTGCATTTTTGTCACTTTCCTTTGAACTTAGATTGTGTGACATCATCACCGTAACTTATATCACTTCCTTTGCAGTTTTAGTACTTTTGTCATTAGCTATATTTATAATATTTTTTTCAAAACATGCAGCTAGAACTACTCTACATAGATTTAACAATTTATTTTGTCATGGCATGATTCTAATATGTTCCTGAAGTCCCAATAATATCCTGAGTTTTACTCTGAGGAGGGCTATATCAACATTTTTGTGATTTTATCTGGCTTTGTGGCGCAAAGGTCTGAAACCCTGATGGTGAGACCGGTGACCAGGCTTTGATTTCCAGCTCTGGCACTGGATGTGCCAGGCAGGGAGAGAAGAGTGAGGCAGTATGACCTGTTCATTGTTCCTGATGGATGAGGAGTGCTGCATGCACTAAGGACCACACTGAGTATGTGCAGTTTCCCTGGTGTATACTGGGTAAATCACATTTGTGCCTCACTAGAAAGAGAAAAATATCATTAACTCAAATTCAAGAACATAAAATCAGATTTTTTTCTGTGCTGTATTCTAAATAAATATGTTTAAACAAATGCAGCCATAGCTCTTAAATGACCAGATTTTCACAGAATGTCCAGAATTTTGTTTCAAATATTTGGTCTGTTCTACATTAAATGTATGGTTCCCTGGCAAATAATTGAGGATTGAAGTAACTAAAGACAAACATATGAATTAGAGCCTTTATACCCTTCAGAGAATGCATGCTATTGCAAAATCTGTCATTCTGTTAATTTTCTCAATTCAGAAGAGCAATATTTAAAAATTGTCCCTAATTTTGGGTCTTTGTCCACCAACTATTTTTGGCTATACTCAGAATTCTTTCACTAAAAGGTTGAAAGGTATAACTCATTTTGCCAAACATTCAAGACAGACCTGTCAACCTCTTAGCACATGAAGTCTGGACGAAAATAATGTGTGTGCGTGCGCGCGCGTGCGCGCGCGTGTGTGTGTGTGTGTGTGTGTGTGTGTGTGTGTGTATGTGTGTGTGTGTGTGGTGGGGGAGGGAGCAAAGGCCAACAACAGAGCACATTTTAAATATTGCTCGTAGAACCGAGAAAGTTGCTAAAATAAAATGTTTTGTGTTGGGATGCATTTTTCTGAAGGATATGAAGTCTGAAACTCAAATTGCTGTCATTATTTGGTGACTTTAATCCTCACTGATTTGGCTGAAAACCACACATTTTATGAGGAACAGATAAAAAATATGAAGCAAAAATCTGGACATTCTGTGAAAATTTAGACAATTATAAGGTATGATTCAAGATAAAACATCTTCTCACTGCACACTGGTGAATAGGAAATAGTTTAAATGTCTGCTAAACAGTATTTAACATAGAAGGAAGAGTGGTCAGTTAACAATGGATTGCAATGATAGTTTTGACACCTCAGGAAGAATGTAGTACAGGGTCTGTCAGCACCTCAACAAAAAAGTATGGAAATCTTAAAACATGCACTTCAGCTACTTTATTTTATTGAGTATTTATATCTAATACTAAAGAGGTAAGAGCTGCTCTGAGAACACAGATCAGATTAATTCAAGGAAAAAAGTGAAAAAGAAAATATGTTCCAGAATTTGTGCACAATGCTGTGATTCACACTACTGCAATTCTTTTCACACTGAAGTTAAAAAAAATATGATTTCCTTATGTCTAGCATGACTGATGTAAAGGGAGCTTGAATTGGATTCTGGGAAAAAAATTCTAAAATTACTTTAGAGCAGCAAACCCGCTGGAATCTAATAACCTTAACCACTTAATGATTCGGATGCATTAAAATAGTTGGCATACAAAGACATAATGAACTAACTGAGATATAGTGGCAACCATAACTTATTCATTTATACTTTTTGTTGATTGGGTTAGTCCCATTAGGTCAAAGGGCTTGTTTCAGATGATACCTGAGGTGGAGTTTTATACTGACTGTGGGAAGTTTGGCCTGGACAATGAGGAACTTCCTCTACACATTTTTTATAAGTGCCATGGAATCTTTTTGCATCCACCTGAGTTACCACCAACTCAGACAGGTGGGGCCTTGGTTTAAAATCTCATCTAAAATATGTCACTCACAGGAATGCAGCATGCCCCCTTATGCTGCACTGCAATGTTGTTATTGTGAAAATTAGCCCAAATGCCTGGCATAGGAATGGAACCCACAGTCTTTTCTATAAAAGGTTAATATTCTGTTGAGCTACTGAGACTGCAACAAGAAGTTAGTTTTCTACCCCTATAAACAGCACTGATAAATGCAAAAACTGTATCAAGCAAATGCAGGCACATGAGTAGCCTAGTACTCTGTTTCTGGTTTACCAAAATAACACCAATAGAAATAATTTAGCTCTGAATGTTTAGTGCTAGCAACATACCTCTCTACTTATTTGGTCAAGAATTCTGCACAAAGCCAACAATAATGAGGGCCAGAAATGGAAAACATTTAAATACGATTTTATGTATTTTTAACCAGGTAAACCCACTAAGCAAAGTGTATATTATAAAATGATAACCCAGCAGCACTGTCTGGTTAAGTGACTTGCTCAAAGAAGGTATAAGGATTCAACCCCTGTACCTTTGACTATATGAAGCAGTTCATTTACATAAGTGCTGAGATTACTTTAAATCTTGTAGCACATTAACAGAACAATAAGTGTTGTATGGGTGTACATTCTCTAAACAATAAAAACTATGAAACTTAATGACTGCCATTATTGACTAAAAATAATCATTAGAGACTTTGTTAATGAAAACTAGACATAAATATGAGGCAAAATCATTAATAGTCTATATAATCAGAGACAGATAGTAGGCAAACTACTCTAATTCACTTCAAAAGTGAACAAAACAACAGGTTTTGCATCACATGCACTATTCTCAATATGTGAACAACAAAAACCATCCATCCATAACACCTTTTTCCCATTTTTGCACATGGGTTGGGATGTAACTTCAACAGTAACAATCATATACAGCCATTGTTCACACTGCTGGGTGGCTAGCAGTGCCATGATTATTCTAACATACCACACATGAACATGTACATTAACATGGCCTAATTAGCATGTCCAATCCACCTAATGCATGACTTTGGAATATGGGAAGAAGCAAAGCTCCCAAAGAAAACCTATGTGAACACAGGGTGGGCATTCAGACTCCACACAGAAGGCATCCCAGCTGAGAATCAAACTGGAGAACCTCTTGCTGTGAGGTGACAATCCCACCTGCTGTACTACTGTGCAGCCCAATGACAAAAGCTATGAAACTCTAATAATCGGCATTATTGACTGACTGTACGCCTTAATGATTGATAACCCAGGTGAATTATCAGAATATGAAAACACAAATGAAAGTCTGGCAATTAGTATAGAGGATTAATATTCTAAACTCTTAGTGAGCTGCTCCCTGTAATCAAGGATACTGTGTTTGATTCCTTCTAATTCCATTTCCCTATTGTGTGACTTTGAGCCTGCTTATTGTGTAACTCTGAGTAAATTGCTTAACCAGACGGTGCCCCTGCTTGCCTCTTTACCTGGACTAAAAGATGGGGAAAAAAAGATAAGGCATACATGTGAGGCTAAATACTCATGCAGTTTGTGAATAACAAAAGCAGTGACAGATCATAGTCAAATGGGGCCTTCAGCAGAGCAATTGACTAGACCACCCTGCAGCCATACCAATATCCCATTCCTTGCCTGTCTCTCATCATTTACCACAAAACACTGTTGAAGCCTGTCAGTGTGCATATTATTTTCCTCTTTACTTTTACAATGATCACAGAGAATCTGGGGCAGTAACTAAGGAGCCTCAGGCCTTACCACTGTCTCTAGTAAGGGAGAGTCACTGAAAGCAGGAATATAACACACAATTTCCCCCTAAGGGTACATTGGTGATAAACTCCAAACTTGGCACTGAACTATTCAGCCCAGATCCCCAAATGAGTCTATACACTACCTACTGCAGAGCACTATGTAATAATTACAGGTATTTGACACACTCACTCTTAAATATTTGATAATCACACATGCAAACACTCTTGGGAAAGACTGGCATGGATTTACCTCCTACATCTTCTTTCCCAAATTACATGGTAATGCTGCCACCAGTCAGAAAACCATGATACCCTTCAAAATAGGTTTTCAATTATATTGGGTAAAATAAATCTTGATAGATAAGGTAGCATGTAATCCAAGTAGTAAGGCTTTTTGGAGTGGCACTGATGTTATCACAATAAGTATAAACACTCTCAGATTGCTAAAAGTACTTTCTAAATAACCAGCCACAATAGAAGGTACCAAAAATATTTAATAAATAAAAATGATTTAAAACATATATACACTGAATAACTGAGTTCAATAAACCACAGAGTTTCACACACAGGAATTAGTAAAATAACACTGAAGGATAGGTCTCACATTAATTGAAGAAAAAACTCTTAACTATCTAACTGTAGCTTCAGAACTGTCTAAAGATTTAACTATCCCTGTCTAATATAATTAAGTCAACAAGACAAGATGATATTCTGCAAGTAAAAGAAGAACACATGTCCACTCTTCAGGCTGTTATCCAGTCCTCAGTGACTGGAATGGCAAATGCTATTATTTCTGCTGAACAGCTCTGAAAAACTCTGAGTGATAAACACTGATCTGGAAAACAACCACTGACAACTGAACAACTGTTGCAACTGAACAACACTGCAAACAACTGACTCAGAACCTGCTTTTTATAGCAGAATCTTTTAAAAGTCACAGAAAGCTGTTATGAAAATTCTACTCTATCATTTCAGACTTTTGAAAAGTAAACAAAAGCAGCTGCTGTGGAGATTCCATTCTTTTTAGCTCTGATGCATGATGGCATCATTCTAGGTCATCTGACTGGCACAACTTGAATTCAGAATTTTTTTAAAAAGACATGTACATTTGGTCAGCCAGAATAACACTGTTTGATTCTAACATTTTCCATAAACCAAATAAACGTATTTACAAAATTATGGCTAGTCATGCTGGCATATATAACATAGGGTAATTTACAATTATTTACAAATATTTACAGTACTGCAGGCAACATGCTAGCACAGATAACAATATCTGATATCCTCACATTTCTTCCCCCCTTAAAGACTCAAGCTAGATATTCAAGTGACCCTAAAAAGTCATTGCTTGAGAAAAACGGGACTAACAGCTGTTATAGCTCACCATAGTGCATAGTTCAACCTTGCACATTCAAAAAAAATTAAATTAAAAAAAAAGCATTCATAGTTAATATTTTAATATTAAATTCATAGACTTCATACTGTGCAGTGTATTCACAGAAAAATAAGCACAACGTCAACAGTCAACAAAACAAGGAAACAAGGGACCTAAAGAACATGGCTCATAATCTTGTTGTGGTTTTAAAAGGCTGTGTCTCTGGCTCCTGCCCTTTATAGTAATCTGACTTCCAAAGCCCCTCCCTTCTCTATTCCATTGCTGTTGTCTATTGTGTAACCTCTTTAAGTATTTTTCTACCCATTGTTTTACATATATCCATAATGCTAAGTGCCCACCCAGCAACCCAGTATTGCCCTTGAGTAAATTTCTCTTACTACAAATTGTCTCCTGCTTATTTTCCCAGAGGTCCCATCTCATCTGCTTGGCACTGATGGGGTCAGAGGGGGTCCTGAGTTAATTCTTCTCCATCCCTGGCAGATAACAGATTTCTTTCATTGTTTTGCACTTCAGTTAATTGTTTGGAGTTCTACTGCCCTAGTTTTGCTTTATTTGTTGATTTTGCATTAAAATCATTCTAAAAGTTCTTAATACTTGCTTTTGCCTTGTCAAGGTAGTTTATATAAGTTGTTTTGTTGTAGAATTACACTCACAAGCAATCTGTTTTGGTGTTTTTATGTCAAGAGGTTACCAGTGCCTTGTACAGAAACAAACACCCACACAGTAAATTTTGTCTATAAAACTGCCCTTAGAACTGAAACCTGTAACTCAATGTAGCTCAAACAAAGCATTTGCACAAAGATAAGCTTAAAGCAGTTAGTTTGCACTTTAAACAGTACTACTATCAAATCTTAGCACAATCTAACCTAGTCTAGAGTCAAACCCAGGACCACCTACAATGTACAGTAGTGTATGAAATACAGGTTCAGAAAACATGGATATGCTATTTACAGTTGACTCCATAGCCAGCTTGGTAGATATGGGAATCCTGGGGCAATGTAGTAATTATCTCATGTTCACAGACAATCATTTAATCCCTTAATGAAACAAACACAGTATGTGAGAGATACACATATACAATTTCACTGGATCTCATATGCAAACAATGTTGTCAAGAATACACACACAACATCCATCACACATAGTGTCCACCACACACATAGACCAACATATGCTGAGACACTTAAAAGCAACCTTCCCAAACCTCAAATACCTCATAAGCCTATAAATGATAATACCTACATTAAGCAGCACTCACCAAAAGCAACACCAAACACAACATATATGCCTTCACCCAGGCATCTTGTCATAGCTCCACTGTACAACAAACAGATGCCCCATTCATCAGACTGACCAAGGAGAAGATAATGGTTAGTTGCTCAATGGATTCAGGATCCGCCAAGTTAAGCACACACTGAAGTCACTATGTCACAGGTAGCAGTAAGGTCTATCATAGTCCATTGGTGTTAATGACCTGAGATATACTTTCCTGGGCTAGTTAAAGAGAGACATCGTTGAGCACTCTGAATATGTGTTATGGCCAGGTACATACCTTGCATTGATCAGCATTCTACCATCACCAAGGATGATGTCACAGTATGAACAAAAGATGGTTATCTTCAGTAATTGTCTAACTTTCTGGTGTCATTCCAGGGGGAGTCAATAATTGTCAGCATGGTAGGACATGGTTAACAAATCACATTGCTTTGCAAAGTGTGGTCTACACCTGTCTCCCCAAGCTTCTGAATATTGACTAAAAATTTATCCACCCCCTTAGAGACCTTTTTAGCCAATGCCAAATGACAGACCTACAGAAATTGCAAATAAAATCCAAAGCAACCTAAAGGGGTTAGTATTCAATGCTAGGAGCCTAAACAAGAAGCTCTCCTCACTCTGGAGAATGTAGACATCTATGCTATTACTGAGACATGGTTTAAAGCCACAGAAAGTACTCTGACAATGCTATGTTTTGGTGCCTTACACACATTTAGACCACCAGCTGTACAGACAGGGACAAAAGGTGGAAGAGTCTTAATCAGTTTTAAAAACAAGTGTAACTTTAGTTTGGTTAAATAGGATAATTCTCTGGAATTTATCCAAGTGCAGTTCCCAATAGACAAATCCCCATACCATATCCTAGAATGGCATAACTCACCCTCTGTCCCTAGAATCTCATAGCTCATACCTAGACCTACTGAAGGCATGCACCATTAAACCATATACCCTATTCATGGGAAACTAACTATCCCTCTATAGACTGGGAAACACAAACTGCCTCATATTTGCTGGTACAATTATTCCTGGATTTTATTAACACAAATTCCCTTGACCATGTAGTTTACACACATCAGTGGTTTAAACACACTGGACCTGGTACTTAGCCAATATGGGAGAGTGCTCATTCCCCTGTCTCATGTCCTCACAGTGAGTTTAGACCACAAAGCTGTCTCCTTTGAAATAAAATCAACTTGGTAAATCCGGCAAACCTTGTAACAGTTAGAAACTATTCCAAACCAAAATCCTATTAAACAATAGTTTTTTCAAAATTCAGTGCCCTTCTAAACCCTGAGTTCACAGCAATCTATGCAGAATTGTTCACAGAGACCCTGTACAGCCATGTAAATGACTGTATAGAGGCTGCTGTACCTTCTATAAGTAAGTCCAAAACAAGTTCTAAAAATAACCATACTGGTGGAATCCCATCCTTAACAGGGTATATAACAAAAGGAAAAAAAGTAATTGCTAAAATTAGGAAGAATAAGTCCCATAATGATAGGAGCTCCCTAATTAAACTAAACAGGAAGTTAAGATGACTAAGTAAGTCCAACAAGACAAATTACGAGGTCAAGATAGCATCATGGGGTAAAGAAAACCACAAGGCTTTCTAGAGCTATGTCTAAAACCTCAACGACAGCACACATTAATTTGTAGATCTGGTAATCAATGGTGCCACCTATACTGAGCAGGGCGACACAGTGAATTTGCTGGCTAACAAATTCAGCTCATATTTCTCCCTATACTTCCCCTCCATCTTCCCCATGAAATACTTTCTAATATAACCTCCTCCCCCAACTATTAATATGGAGCAGGTCCTGGCAGTACTCTAAGGCCAAAAACACAGCCTCAGTGGGTCCCAACAATATCTCAGGATGCCTTGTAAAAGCTTGAAATATGGCTTAGCAGAACTACTTGAGTCACTTTTCAACTATAACCTCAAAACTGCCTTTGCACTATGAGAATGGAGGACAGCAATGGTTATCATGGTTCACAAGAGTGGGCCATCAACTGACTCCAGAAACTACAGACCTATTAGTAGTCTAATATAAAAAGCCAATGAAAGAATTATCATGAAAATGATAAGCAAAGACATAGGTAACCTTCAGACAATGGACCACCTCAGTTTGGCTTTGTCAGGAGAAAGGTCATGCCTGACTTCTTTGAGAAAATAACCAAGACAATGGATGAGGGGAAAATGGTACATACTGCCTAGGCATTTTATACAATACCCCATTCGGGTGTTGTTAACTGGGCATAAACCTCTACATATCTCACTGAATTGCCAGCTGGTCACAGACAGGACACAGGAAGTCAGGATTGGTAATACCACCTCTGCTAAGAGACCGGTCACCAGTAGAGTACCTCAGTGCTCCATGGCGGGACCACTATTTGGCATCTACTTCTCAGAGATAAAGGCTACTGTCAAGGACCTTTGGCTGATCAAGTTCACAGATGACTGCAAACTGAGAGCTGTCATAGATTCACTTCACGACACAAATATCTTATAAGATGGTCGAACACAAACAAATGACTGGTGCCAAAGTCATGGATTAGGACTCAATGCAAAGAAATGCATTTTATTGCCTTTTGGAAAAAAATGCCAACCGAGTTAATTACTCCATCAATAAAACACCCCTAAAAGCTGACCCAGTAGTCAGGAATTTGGAAACATATATAGACAGTAATCTGGCCTTTGACCATCATGTGGCCAGCATAATAAAAAAATAAATATATGCTGCCCAACCTATAAGTAAGGGCATGGCATCCAGGTCCAAGAAAGTCATAGTGCCACTTTATTCAGCACTTATCAGACCTATCATCATTGAGTATAATTCACCCTTCAGCATGTACCTGACCAAACATATGCTACAGTTGGAATGTCCAAAAAAGTTCTTTACCAGAAGAATCCAGAGAATAAACATATTGTCCTATATGGATTGTCTTAAAACCCTATCTCTATATTTGGTCTCATACAGGTTACTAAGGTGATTTATGCCTGGCATACAATTCATCCTTGGATGTAGCCCTGATCGACATTTTCACATCCACAAAACAAACAGTATCATAAGCACTAGATCCAAGGATTTAAATTTTGTTTGTAACATAACTAAGGCATGTTGGTGAGATGGAAGTGTGTCTCAGAGGATCCCATGCTCTGGAATAGGCTCCCCATCCATGTGAAACAGAGTCCATCCATAACCTTTTTTAAGTGCATCCATGACCAATGGATGGGAAATCAGTAATTCACCCAGGTTTGCCCCCCCTGTCTGTGATAGACAGAGGAAGACAGTAATGCCCAAAATAACATACCCATCACTTATAACCTCTAGAAACTTCTTAACTAACATACCTCTCTTAATAAACAGCCATGATGCATAGGGACACAACTGGTTTGGGTTGCATGGCTAGACTTGGAAAGGCCCTATTGGTCATTAGCCTAGTATTTACCTGTGAATCTATGAACCTACATGATCTGGGATATAGAGGACACTCACACACACACACACACACACACACACACACACACACACACACACACACACACACACACACACACACACACACACATGTGACCATCTATTACAGCTCCTTGTATGATTGCGTACATTCATATATTTGCTTGCATTAAAAGGAATGAATACATGCATAATTAATAGCCAATGCCCTCCAAACCTCCAAACCTTTTTGATCAAGAATCAGAGACAGAGATGCAACAGTCAGGAACATATTTTAAATATTTCTCTTATATACTAGAGAGTTGTATTAGTAACCATTTCTTGAAGGACACAACATCTGAAATGTACATGCCTGACATTACTTAGTGCTGTAATCCACAATTTGCCAGAAAGCCACAATTATACTAGGGATAGACCAAATTAATTCTCAATTTCTTTGCTTAAGAATTCTGCACAAAGCCAAAAATAATTGGGGGAAGATTTCAGCTATTTGTTAACCAGGTAAGCACAGTGGAGAATGTGCCCATTTACAGGGGTGACCCAGGGGTACTGTAGGAGTCGGATAGTAGGCAGATTGAGGTGAGAGGATTCAAACCCTGCATTTTTGACTACAGGAAACAGTTCATTAACAGCTCAGAGCCTTTAATACCAGGCATCTTTAGTTCAATTAAAGGTTAACACAACTACAGCAAGTGTTGCATGGACATGCAATTTCTGAACAATGAGAAATACTAATCTCTAATTAATAATTTACTAAAGAGGTCTAAATTCTTAACGAGCTGTCTCAAAGATCAGGGTTTGATTCTTTCTACCTCTGATTGTGTGACTCTAAGTATGTTACTTAACCAGAAACTTCTAAACTGGGCATTCACAAATACAGAGCAAAAGACAAAGACATCTCCAAACTATTGCTTAAAATGTAGTAAAGACATCTTGAAGTATATTAAAAATGTTATAAAAGGCTGACTGCAAAATGTCTGTGTACTTTTTCCCCCTGAAAAAACATAGTAAAAGAAAATATTGGAGCCTTTTTTAAAGGCCCACACTTTCCCATGACACAAGAACACTTACAGAAAGGGTCAGACATACTTGCCTGTTCAGGTGGAAAGTGTGAACTGTGCTTGAATGTGGTCAGCTGGGTGAAAACGTCTTAGTATTCCAAGGATTGGGGCACTTGGGGGGGGGCATACACTTTCATAGGGGGCATAAACATTCATAGGAGGCACATGTTCAACAGGAACTTTATGAGTGGGCTTTGAGAAAAATGTTTAAAGCACATCTTCACTCCAGATGTAGTCAATAAAATACAATTTTGCTACTGTCAGCTTGTATTAACTCACATAAGGTAATCACAGCAAAATCTCATATGCATAAACAATGTGTAATAAATCACCTCATAACATCAACTTCCCTTCTTGCAAGTTGATGTGGTCCTACCTGTACAGGTCTCTAACTGATCCTGAGTGGAGTAAACCAAGCCCCATGTGTCAACATTACCAGTAACCAAATAAGTAACTACAACTTTTGCCTTCACCCAAATAGCAGGTAGGGTGATGTCAACAAATCCCAAGATGTCTCTGTGATGTTGTAAGGTGGCATTATTCACACTAGCAGCCCCTGACAGAGTCCAATAAATGAAGGAGGGGTCCAAAGAGGATATGGTGATCCATTCTGCAAGCAGGAAGGAGAATCAAACAGTGGGGGGGAAGGCAGTTTCCGAGCCTGTCCCTGAAGTGCCAGAGCTGGAACTGCCTGAGAGCCACCCTCCATGACTCCACAGGTGACAAAATTGTTGGATTGGCAAACATCTCTTGTCACCCCAGCTGGAGTCAATAAAACACACGATTGTGCTGGTGCATCCCTTTACTAATTCACATAAGGTAATTAAGCAATAATCCACAACTGGTTGTGGAATTTACACATGGCTGGGGTAGTATGATAGTATGATTGCGAGGACAAAGCCTGAGTGATTAAACAAAGGCAACATCAGGTAAATCCTGCATTGCCCACACTCAGGAATGGATTGTTGCTATTATACAATGACATTATTTAAGGGAAAAAGTCTTTACTTTTTCCAAATCATGACTTTATAAAAAGAGTTTAGTGTTCTTCTGCAACATTCTGGTAGTCAGGGTCATCCAATTAATACACTGTACATGCTTTAATTGTGTACACGCTGCACAGTACATTGAGATGAACAACTCCCCGCCCCCCAACCAGTACAAATTACAGCTCTTAATGGTCCCTGATTATATCTCCTAAGTTGCCCTGCTCCTATTAACCCTTTCTTTTATTCTGCTAAATCATCAAAGATTACAGTGCAGTAAATCAATAAAGCCTAGTACTAGAGTTTCAAACGTTTATTTAGAAAATGTATGTTGATGCAGAACTTGTTGGGCATTTTTTTGTGGTTAAAGCCTGGAAATAGAAACTTCCATCCTTCTGTTTAATGTATAAAGTTTTCTCTGATTTACAGACAAGAGCTCAGGGCAACTGTAACTATTTTTTGTAGTTACAGCTGCTTGGACTACAAATTGTTTTCCTCACTTAGTGAAGATAAAAGCTGGGCAACTGTAATTTATTTTAATAGTTACTTGAATTCTAGGTCTGGTCTGTTTTCTTTGCTTAATGGGGATGAGGTTATGACAACTTCTGCTGCAGCCCCCTCGGCAACTGCTTCCAGCAACCAAATAAGTAACCATAACTTTTGCCTTCCCCCAATTAACAATTATGGTGATTTCAACAGACCCCCCCCAAGATGCCTCCATGATTTTGTAGGGTGGTGTTATTCACCCCTGACAGAGATCAACGAATCAAGGGGGGAACCAAAGTGGGGTGCCAGTCTGCTCCACAACTGTCCACCAGTATACCGAGCATGCTGTTCTCCCCTATTCTTTGGTAAGTACATCGACAGTTGACCTTATTTACCCTAAAATGTAAGCAATAATTAAATAATGAACAACATTAATAGCTTTTAACTTTAACACAAGCAAGGATTAAAAATACTTAAAGCAATTTTTAAACACAGAGGTGATCTGTGCATTAAACAAGTCCAAGTCCAGATCATTTAAATTAGTTCCATCCATGCAGTAAAAGTCCTTCCCTGGGATTCAGTAAACTCCCTGTAGGAGTTTACTTTATGCGCTGTGATGCGTGGTGAGCAGCAGTGCTAATTACATATTCATGCTTCGCACCATGTTTAAACATAAACAAGCATGGTTTTGTGGCCTGCAACAGTGTTGCTGGCCAAGAAACCATATAAAGCAACACAGATAACACACCTGGTTACCTCAGAGCAAAGTAGATTAAAGGGACTGTAGAATGCCACAATGTTAACCAGGGCTCAACATATACAGTAGTTATGTATATGTTCCAAACACAGTGCAGGATAGTGTATACAGTGCAGAGTATAGTGAAATCTCATTCCAGGCATTCTGTAGAGACGGTGTGTAAATGATCTTTAAGGGTACATCTACTGCCATGTAAAATAAACACTCAGAAAAAGTGTATCTATTGAATATGGATACACAGATGAATTGTAAGAATGAACATAGGGAAAGAGGACAGGTGAAGCAACCTAATGTACAGCAGACAAGGGCATGTCAATGGAAGAGGGTCAATGACAGCCGATCGAAAGGTAATTTCCACGAATGGCACATAGATCGAAAATGCCATTAATCTAAATTGGTTTTGTGGGGGCTGCACTCCCCCACACCTCCCACTAAATATATATTCCAACTCCAAGATCAAACTTCAGTGAGGAAAGGGCAAATTTTCTAATCTTCACTGTACTGCGATCTTGCAACACCACTTTCAAATAGCATCATTTTTGATCTTTATGCTGTTCACGGAAATTACCTTTCGATCAGCTGTCATAGACCCAATGGAAGACAGCTGTAGCAGCAACACTAATCACATATCAATATGGTACATTATGGACTGCGGAGTGAAAATGTGTATTATGTGACTGTCACAAAAGTTGACATAAAAATGGGGAAGAAGTCTTTGTGAGATAAGCATCTTTACATGAACAATGCAGAGGACATCTACCAGGGATGTTACATACAATTGCAGTAGGGTGCATATTGTGAAGCTGTACAAACTGATTTGCCTAAATATGACTAAATTCAGCAGAGGTCTCCAAAAAGTGGGATACAGATACAGGTTCATGGACAACAGTAAAAGAAGCACGAATAATTATTGTCAATAAAATAATAATACCAATAGTAATCCCATGTCTCTGACATAATATATGTGATCCTGAGTGATCAGAGATGGTTCTACACAAACACACTTGTACAACTATTGTAACATGTCAGCAATCTGTGTGGATAATCACACACACTGACCTGACACTGTAACATCTGCTGGAGGTATTAGGAGGGACACTGCTATACCTGTATGTAACATTATGATCAATACAGGCTAGTTGACTGGTGTGCATGGCATATGTATATATATATATATATATATATATATATATATATATATATATATATATGTTGTTGTTGTATCTTCTGGCTTTTCCCGGTTAGGGGTCGCCACAGCAGAACTCCGGTCCGCAAATGATTGTCAGTAGATTTTTACATACTGACTTGCCAGACCTGATGCACAACCTTCAACGAAGGTATGCCCATTCACGCATGTCTCCACACAGAAGACGCTTTAGCTGAAAATCGAACAGGACAATGTCTTACTGTGAGGCGACAACACTACTGTATATATATATATATATATATATATATATATATATATATAGCACAATCCACACTATCAAGAATGTTACTCATGCCACCAATGTTGTCAAACAGCTATGTATGTACAGTGTGTATCACCGAAGCAAGTATCACACATGCATGTGGTGTAACAAACTGATGTGGTTTACACACCATCAGACAGTAATGTTTATGCAATAAAAAGAATACCTAGGTATGGTCAATAAAATGTGTGACAGCTCACTGTGACAAAGGTGGTACACTTTAGTTACACATCACTGGAAGATGCATAAGGAGGTATATGAAGAATGGTGCATTGTACTCAATTACTGGTGTGATAAAGGCTGTGAACTATGTAGGTATTATAGCCTTTGCTGTGGATGTCCTTCGATTACTCAGTAGCTGTGTTACATATGAGGAAGTAGTAAGCACTGCAGCCATATGCTGTTGGATGTCCCACA
Source organism: Protopterus annectens (assembly GCF_019279795.1). Taxonomy (NCBI): domain Eukaryota; kingdom Metazoa; phylum Chordata; order Ceratodontiformes; family Protopteridae; genus Protopterus; species Protopterus annectens. Next base: position 1,379,973,047 of record NC_056737.1, read on the forward strand.
TACCATCTACCCCAGGATACAGGTCACATGCTTATTGGTCTGCTTATAATGTATGATGTCTACATTATCCTTGGGTTGTGCATTTGTTTTCATGATGTAATCATCACAGGTGTTGTCATGGCTGTGCCAACAATCTTTGGTGTGTGTTGATACTGTCTGTATTATAGTAATACAACAGATGGAGTCAATGATTGCCCACAATCTGTAGTCCTTTGGACAGCTGTTTGGACACAGGATATGTATGTCATTCATGATGTCTGTGACTTAAATAATGGACAGAAAATGGCCTAGCAGACAGCCCTGATGTACGGACCTGATCCCTGGACCTCACATATAGGTCACTTCACACATATCAACATATTTAAATGCCATGTATGTGATCCACTGGTCTACCCACTTGATGATATAGGTGTTTATGGCCACATCTGATAGTGTTGAGTGAAAACCTCTGTGCGGATTTGTGTCAAATGCCTTGGGCTTGTCAAACGCTAAAGGATGATAGTATTGCCATCATGCTTGCCCTTGAAGTCCTCTTTGACTATAACAGACAGGATGTACCATTAACAACTTACACAGGTCTGTTGCATACAAATGGGATATTACTAGTGCCCATTTAGAAAAGATCTATGATGACATGTTGGTCTTACTCATAGATGAGGAGAGTCAGGATGTGTCTATACATGCATGCATTGGGTGCTGTCCACCCCCAACTCAGATGGATGCATGATGATGTACACTTTTCTACGAGAACATAGTCTATGTAGATGGTGTGTTGAGGTGTGTATTCAACTGTGTTAGGAAGTTGTATGCACTGAGTCATGCTATAGGTGATCTGTGATGTTGTCACAGCCCACTGATTCTATGTGATAGGCCTGTATGTAGGTAAGACAGTGCATACTGCCTATTTTGATCTGGCCTAAGGTTGGAACACAATCCCCCATGCAGGTATCATTGAGAAACTCCCCTGGCTGGGGATTAACCATTACATCACTAGATGGGTAACTAACTGCCTCACCGACAGAACACATACTGTGAAAGTTGGTGAATCAACCTGTACCAGTAGAGCCGTCATCAGTGGCATATCCCAGGGATCTGTGCTTGGCTCTTTACTGTTTGGAATCTGTTTCCCAACAGTTCAGGCTAAAGTATACAGGCTTTGGCATACTGTGTTTGCTGATTCTTCCACATTAGGTACAATCATTAAGTCCAGCATTGATGATAACATACTACAGGAGGGGCTAACACAGATAAATGATTGGTGACAAAACCACACATTCCACAAATAAATTCAAAAATGTGCCTTTATTTTGTCTTTCTGCAAAGTGGAATTCTCTGCTAATTACAGCATTGGCAACTCTCCCACTATGATGAAACCAAGTGATTCAAGACCTGGGAATACATGTAGTTAGAAATTTGAACTTCGACCACCAAGTATCCACAGTGGTATGGAAAGGCTATGTTGTGCACATCATGAAAGGCTATGTTGTGTAGATCACAAGTCATGCCATTGTATCCAGATCTGAGTATTACATAGCAGCACTGTACTCAAACCTCATCAGAACAATAATAGAGTATAATGTACGTTTTTGCATGTACTTCACCAGACACGTGCAGCAGCTGGAGAGACCACAGGGGTTTCTCAACAAGAAAACACAAGGTCTACAAACCATGCCATGCTGTATGTGGATAGACTGAAAGCCATGTCACTATAATCTGTATCGAAAAGGATGAGTTGACTTCTGCCTGGCCTGCAGGCCAGTCACAGACCCTGCCCTGGTGGAAATAGTGTACATCCACAAATCAGATATAAGTGACAAAATCAGCAGTGTCTGGTGAGGAGAAAATGACAATAACAGTGTCCCACATCTGGTGTAAAAGCCTCTCTCTAATGTCAAGCAAGTACACAAGCATACACAGCCAGGCTGACTGCAGTGAGAACAGAGCCCCTACCTAAGTATACAGACTACAAAACTCTGCATTTAAGGCAAGTGCCACAGCTCATGTCTGACTTGGAGTGTGCCAGACAATACTTTCTAGGTGATGACATCAGCAGTGTCTGGTGAGGAGACTGTGGTAATAGCAGTGTCCCACATGCTAGTGTAAAGGGCTCTCTCAAATGTCAAGCAAGTGTAGACACACATACACACACACACACACACACACACACACACACACACACACACACACACACACACACACACACACACATTGACTGCAGTGAGAACAGAACCCCCACCTAAGTACACAGACTACAGAACTCCATATTTAAGGCAAGTGCCACAGCTCAAGTCTGACTTGGAGTGTCTCAGACAATACTTTCTAGGTGAAGACATCAGTAGTATTTGGTGAGGAGAATATGGTAATATCAATGTCCCACATACTGGTATAAAAGGGTCTCTCTATTGTCAAGCAAGTGCACAAACACACCCACCCACCAGTTGTCTGTGGTTTGAACAGAACCCCTACCTAAGTACACAGGTTACAGAACTCTGTATTTAAGGCAAGTGCCACAGGTTAAGTCTGACTTGGAGTGTGTCAGACAACACTTTCTAGGTGATGACATCAGCAGTATCTGGTGAGAAAAACATGGTAATAGCAGTGTCCCACATGCTGGTGAAAAAGGCTCTCTCTCTCTCTCTAATGTCAAACAAGTGCACAAACACATAAAAAACCCAGTTGACTGTGGTGAGAACAGAACCCCATACCTATCTAAGTACACAGACTGCAGAACTCAGTACTTTACGCACGCGACACAGTACAAGTCTTACTTTTACAAAGCTGCAGGAGAACTTATAGTGTATGACATCAGCAGTGGATGTTGGAGAGAAGATGTTGGGAGGCCTACACAGGTGCATAGGTTTATAGGACGTTAGTAGGTTAATGGCCTTTGGGTCTTTACAAGCCTAGTTGTGTGAAAACCCAAGTACCCTTATTGTCCTTAGTTAGATGGTCATTGTTAGCAGAGAGATTTTGTGATCAGCACTGACTGCCTCTGCCCATGAGGGACATAGATGCCACCCTTGGGGTGAATTTACGGTCACCCATCCAGTTGTCAAAGTTGCACTTGAATAGGGTCATTGATGAGCTTGACTTCACATAGAATGGGAGCCTATTCCAGTGGCTTGGCAATCATTGGGAGACATATCTTTCTGTCCAGCATGTTCTGTTTATGCCACAGGCTAGGTTGAGATCCCTGGAGTGATTATTCTTGTCCCATTTGATTTGCAGATGACAGCATTTCCATTAGGGCAGGGTTCGAGACTGCTCTGTAAACCAGGCACAGGTCGCCTCTCAGCAGTCTGTATGATACTGTGTATAGTGACCGGACTTTCAGTCTTTCCATGTATGTCATGTTTTCGAGGCCCTGGATTCTCTTGGTCAAAAACCTCTGTGGTCTTTCCAGTTGCTGCAGGTGTCTGGTGAGGTACATATAGAAAGGAGCATTGTACTCAATTAGTGGTCGAATAAGGGTCGAGTCCAGTGGAGCTAGAAGGCTTTTTTACCACTATGGACACATTGTGATTGAAGTTTAAATTGCTATTAACCTGTATTCCCAAGTCTCACTCCACTGAGTTTGAGCTTAGAGAGGTGTTATCTGTATCAAAATTAACAGGGGATACTTCTTCCACAAAGGGGACAATGAGGCATTTTTTGTGTTAAGTTTCAGTCCATGAGGTTGGCACCAATCATTTGACTGTCAGCTCTTTCTGTAATATATTAACATAGTTGGGGACTCTATATGATTGCACCCAGTTTACAATCACCTGCAAACTTGGTAAATCACATGACATCTACCTTCATTTGGACTTCCGAGAATGAGTTTCCAAATAGTAGAGGGCCCAGCAAAGATCCTTGTGGTACTCCACTGGTAACTGGTCTACTGGTGGAGGTGTACTTCCCAACTTTGATAGTGTGCATTCTGTCGGTGAGCCAGTTGGCTACCCAATGTATGGGATAATCCTCAGGAAAGTTTCTCTATGATACAGGAATGGGAGATTGTGTCAAAGGCCTTGGCTAAATCAACAGAGGTGGTATGTACTGTTTTCCCTCATCCAGGGGTTTGGTGACATTCTCAAAGCAGTCCACTAGGTTTAGTAAGGAAGGTCTATCTTTGATAAAACCAGATTGGGTTGTGTCAAGAGTTTGAAGGTCACCTATGTTCTTGTGGATAAAGTCCATGATGATTCTTTCCATAGCCTTGTAGGTAAGGCTGGTTAGACTTATGGATTGATAGTTCCCAGGGTCAGCTGATGGATATGTAGGCATGTTCAACTGTGAAGATAGTTCTAGTTCTGCTTATTACCAGATTGATGTGTATTGAATATCACACATTTGTTACTTTACGCAGTGTAGTTGATATATTTGTGAACAAGTACTGAGAGATAAGGGTTGCAGTGCACAGGTGGAGGCAGCACATGGTTGCATTGTAAATAAAAAAAAACAACTAAACCACAAACTGAAGTAAAAGCCACAAAACCTGAATGGCTTAAAAACCCTAATCTGTTCAAAACAACAGAATACAAATATCCAGCAAATGCTATGTAGTAGAAAATGCTATGTAGTAGATAAGACCATTAAAAACCTCTTTAATAAAAATTGTTAAAAATAAGATAAGCGCTTTAATTTTGTTTCACCATAAAACTTTATCAGGTAATTCCATGGCGGTAGGGCCAGGAATTTATGTAAGACATCGCTCCTCAGCAGCCAATAAAAATATCAAAATTGAACCAGCAACCCCTTCAAGGCAAACTTGCATCTTCTTCTTAAAGCTTTTAATTTTTAGCAGGCTGGAAATAGAGATACATTCATTAATGCCTGGCCAAACATCAGCTTGAAAAACAAATTGCCAAAATACTTCTATACTTTCTGGAATTAGATTCCACGACCCTCCTGTAGCCCCAAGATGGAGCTGCTCAATGACCACAAAATAAAAATAATGGTCATAGAATTCTGATACATGTTTAGCCAGGGCATTCGTGATTTTATCTTTTTGTATATCATAAACATGTTAATACTACCATTCTTTTAAAGCATGTTCAGTCTTTCCAGTATAAAATGATGGGCACACCTGACAAAGAGCAGCATAAACCATATCTCTGCTGGGGTCTATGTTATATGCTCGAAGGTTTAAAACTTCGACTCTCATATGATCGATAGCATATGAGTGAAGTTTTAAAGTTCTGAACAAAAAAAAAAAAAAAAAACTTACTCGAATGCTCCCCCCTGCACCCCCCCACCCCGCTACTTAAATATACCAACTCTGAGATCGCACTACATTGAAGTAAAGGGAAATATTCTCTATGGAAATCTCCATTGAAACTTCTGAGCTTTCAAAAGTTTGCTTATATGGTGTCAATCATATGAGGCTTGAACTTTTGAATGTTCAAGATTTCTAATGGAACACTCTCTGCTGCTAGAATCAAATTTTCCTCTAACCCGGATAAGTTGTTTTTTTATACAGGATGAGTCACCCACATGGCTACACTTTCGGAAAGAACATCGGCCACATTTAGTCATTTTGCAAATGTTACTGGTTACATGATAATTAAATATTGTGCCTTCTAACATCTTCTTTAAGTTCTTGCCTCTTACATCTTGTTCTTGCATATATACCACTTGCTTCCCTCAATCTCTCCATTCACTCAGCGTGAGTCCAGTGAATAAACTCTATTTCAGCATTAACTGTGGATACAACAGAAAAGAGCAGAAGAGCATTATGCGTACCAGTCTTGTTATATTTAGCTATGTATTACAAATACTCTTTTATTAGCATACTGTTTGAAACTCAGTCAAGCACTGGTTGAGTGTATCCCTCAAAAAATGCTGACAACCAAACAAAACGAAAAAATGAACTGCAAACCTGCTGGCAAAAAAACAAGTAAACCAGAAGCCAAAAATTTAGCGCTTTCATCCACTGTTTAATACATGAACTTCCTCAGAAACATTTTCAAATGATTTCCAGTTCCTTAAATAACTTACTAAACAGGAAATGACATCATGACCATCAAACTGAAAAAATAACAAATGTGAGAACCAAACAGTCGCTATGAAAATATAAAATACACATGTGAAAAAAAAAAAAAAAATATATATATATATATATATATATATATATATATATATATATATATATATAAATGTCGTAAAAAATATATATGACAATATAAAAATGATGATGATATATACACACAAGTACACACACCAAAATATTTTCATAGTGACTGTTTGGTTCTATGCGTGTGTGTGTGTGTGTGTGTGTGTGTGTGTGTGTGTGTGTGTGTGTGTGTGTATGTGTGTGTGTGTGTGCGCATGTGTGTGTCTGTGTGTGTGATGTGTGCGTGTGTGTGCGTGTGTGTGTGTGTGTGTGTGTGCGTGTGTGTGTGGGGGGGTACATGTCTATATGTGCATATGTGTGTGTGTGTGTGTGTGTGTGTGTGCGGGCGTGTGTATGCATGTGATTGTTGTGTCTACATGGGAGAGGTCTTTGGATACGCATTTTATATGCTCAAGTTGATTATTATGCTATTCACACAGCATGAATTTACACTGCATTTTTATGACTGTATTTTTGCATTTAACACATATGTATGTGTGTGTATATATATATATATATATATATATATATATATATATATATATATATGTATATATATATATATATATATATATATATATATATATATATTTTTTTTTTATTTATTTGTTATCATTATGACAATACTTCATTTTTGTAGAAAATCACATTTGTTATTTTTTCAGTTTGATGGTCATGATGTCATTTCCTGTTTAGTAAGTTATTTAAGGAACTGGAAATCATTTGAAAATGTTTCTGAGGAAGTTCACATATTAAACAGTGGATGAAAGCGCTAAATTTTTGGCTTCTGGTTTACTTGGTTTGTTGCCAGCAGGTCTGCAGTTCATTTTTTTGAGTGTATCCCTCTTGCACTTCTGTAGGTCATTAAAATAATTCCTACACTGTTCTCCAGTGTGCAGGATGCCAGTTGCACTGGATACAGCCAGATCCAAACTACCCCAAGCCTTAGATTTGTGCTGGGAGGCAGAATAGTCCCACTGCAGAAGCCTTTGGCTGTGGTGCTTTACCAGGAGTCCAATAAATATCTTGGACTCCGGAACACCTCACCTCTGTGCTCTAAACTGGGCATCTTCACCTCTAAAAGCAAAAAATAGCCAAGGCTAGAAGGTACAAAAAAGATAAATTTAATGTGACACTAAGCACTCTCGTGGGCACATATACACCCACTTCTTCAGACTGTTCAACAAAACTAATACACCACATTTAAATAGTTAACAAAATAAGCATATGATGGTCAGATTTTTGAAAAGGTCCAATGGGACTTACAAAACAACCAACATATAATTAAAATACAGCTTATAAAATGTTTAAATACAGATATAATATAAAAATCTGAAATTACCAAGAAACTGCATGTCCCCAAACTACATAAGTTTATACAAAATGCGCATTCTAAAGGTAAAAATAACATTCTAAAGATAAAAATACTATTTCATCAAATTTCTTAGTTTTAGAATACAAGCTATTGAGCATGTATCATTTAGCCCTGGGTATTTGAAGGCATCTAGTCTGAGCTGGCAATGTAATTCTCGCTGCTCTAGCCATAAAGAAAATGGTCATCCCCTAATATGAGAACAGATCTGGTCAATAATCCTGAAGGAGAATGAATGGCCAGGGTTATTAAGTATATGCTTAGCCAAAGCATTCTCAGCTTTCCTGTTCCTAATAGCATATTGATGTTCGTATATGCGTTCCTTATGTTTCCTATCAATCTTACCTATATAGAAACCTAAGCAGGACTTGCACTTAGCCAAGTACACGCACCCCTTAGAATTGCAGTTATACCTCCCCTTGCAAACAATATTTATATTAACTTGGCACTAGGAACCAGTATCTGTGAATCTGCAAAAATTGCAGGCTTCACATTTAAACATACCCTTAGTCTTCGGGGTTTGTAACATGTTGTTATCTAAGAGGTACTTCAAATTGCTGCCCCTCCTAAATAAAGTATTGGGAGTTAGCGGCAATCTTTTCCGCACATTCTCAGCTGCAATAATTAAAATCCAATTTCTCTCCAAAATGTTCTTAATATAATACACATCACTACTAAAAGTGGTGATGAATGAGAGAAAAGTCAGGGTTATGGTTAACTTGGTCAGTCCTATCCTCCATAAATACACCCAAAGAGGGGATACTACTGTAATTGTTCAAATATAAGCCCTCATCTTTTTTAGAGCCATTCAAAATAGATCAAAAGTGTCCAGCACTCCTTTTAGAGGTAACCTCATGAATCAATTTATCTAGAAAATAATCTGGGTAACTTTGGTTCATAAATAGGGTATGTAAAAAATTACATACCTCCTTAAAATCCACCAAGTTTGAAACCATTCTGGCTGCCCTGACTAGCTGGCCTTTCACCATGGATTTTTTCTGATGCATAGGGTGTGAGCTAATAAAGTGGAGGAAAGAATTTGAGTACGTGTCCTTACTGTGAATGGTGGCCACATATTTCTGTCTGACCCTGTCCTTCTGTAAGTATACATCCAGGTATGCAATTTTCTGTATATGAAAGTTACTGGTAAATCTTAAAAAAATCAGTTGTGGTATTAATGTATACCAGAAATTCATTAAATATGTCAGATCCTCCCTCAAAAATTGGAAATATATCATCCAGATATCGGGTGTAATAAACTAAATAGTTTGAATATAGCCTATGTTCCAGAACAAATTTCCTCTACCGAAAATACATGACCAGATTTGCGAAGCTAACCCCACATGGTGATCCCATGGCTACCCCTTTCCTTTGAATATAAAAGGAATCATTGAACATGAATAAGTTATTCTTAAAAATATGTCCAAAAATTCCTGGACCAGTCGGAGCTCATTATGGTCAGTCCCTTTATCAAGTAACACCTCAGTCACCCATTCAATACCAAGTTCCTGTGCTATTACAATATAAAGGTGTTTTACATCTATTGTGGAAAAGTTATATGACTCATTATACCTCAAGCCATTCATTTTTTTCCAAAAAGGTCCAGGAATCTTTACAAATTTGGGTCTCAGTACTAATATACTTTTTCAGAATGTGGTCCACATATTTAGCCATGGGGTGCGTTATACTATTTTGGGCATTGACTATAGGCCAAAAAAGGGGGATTGATAAGGTCTTTATGAATTTTATTGGCAGCTCAGACTAGATGCCTTCAAATACCCAGGGTTAAATGATACCTGCTCAATAGCTTGCATTCAAAAACTAAGAAATTTGATGAGATAGTATTTTTATCTTTAGAACATTATTTTTACCTTTAGAATGTGCATTTTGTATAAACTTATGTAGTTTAGGGACATGCAGTTTCTTGGTAATTTCAGATTTTATATTATATCTGTATTTAAACATTTTATAAGCTGTATTTTAATTATATGTTGTTTGATTGTTTTCTAAGTCCCATTGGACCTTTTTAAACATCTGACCATCATGTGCTTATTTTGTTAACTATTTAAATGTGGTGTATTAGTTTTGTTTAACAGTCTGAAGAAGTGGGTGTATGTGTGCCCACGAAAACACTTACTGTCACATTAAATTCTTCTTTTTTGTACCTTTGAGCCTTGGCTATTTTTTGTTTTATAGTAGTTCTACAGTTTGTTTTGTAGTAGCAATTGTTTTTTTTATTTTTGTCATGGCCACTAGCTTAGCTTTTGGTACTCCTTCACTATTTCCTGAAGATTCAGCTAGTATGGATACTAGCCAGCAAATTATGAGACTGACTTGCTTGCTTGACAATTTGGCCAAAAAGGTGGATGATTTAGCAACCACTATTGGGAAGAACATTACAACAGCTCCTACAGGTGTGGAAGGTCTGCATCATTCTCCCACTGCAAATGCATCTACCGGACACCCTCATTCATCAACGATGAATAATTTGAGTTGACCACGGAAAGGAGAATTACAACATGAACCCTGAAAGACCAACAACATCAGGTGATGACAATGGAGATAATACAGTGCATGAACAGTCATCTTATAGAGACATTCTTTTGAATGATTTAAATATTAATATATTTAAATATTAATAACTGGCTAAAACCACCTTTGAACTTTAATACCACACAGGATCTAAATTCAAGTGAAACACTTGTAGTATCCAGTATCTCTGATAACTTAAACCTGTTGGATGCTAAATCCATGATACTGAAAAGGTTACAGCTGGAAGTACTATATTTCCAGGAGTGTATTAAATAGGACATAGTGCCTAAAAATTTAAGAAGCTGGCGATATCCTACAGGTTTAGTAGCAGGCACTCCATTCCATAAGGATTTAATAAACCTGTTTAACAAACAGGGCATGGAGCTTCTGAGAAAATAAATTGATGCCCTGGATTCTCTGGTAATGACTGACTCTGATTATAACAGATATAAATATGATTATAATGGAATTTTTTCTAGTATTGCTGCCTGCATTACCAAAGCAAAAAGCATTAAAACCAAAAAAAACTAAGGAGAGATGAATTGGAATATGCCAATGAGACTGCATATCCAAAACCCCCCTCTCTCAGCAGCCACTTGGTTTCAACCATGAAGAAGTAGCAGCTGGTTCCAACCAAGATAACATCAATGGCAACAGACCAGCAACTGCTTTTGCATCTCGGAAACCTGCAGGAGAACAAGCTGAGCTACCTCCTTGACGAAGTGAGAGGTTAAACAGCAGGAATGTGAATAATACTAACTTTAATGCGAATAATGTATACTTTAATGTGGAAGTAGCTCAGTTCCTAACAATAATGCACAAAAGAACCAGCAGGAACAAAATTTTCAGCAGGGGAACAACAGAGGCCATCAGAATCATACCAGGCCCACAAACAACAAGAGGAAGGGCAATTGGAATCACCAGCAGAACTGGAGATAGCATCTGAGCAACTTTTTCACACTTATAATGCTAGCGACTACAGGGTGAGCAATTTCAATCCTATTTCACAAGCTAACAACAATGTGACTGAGAATTCTTCTTCTTTCGGCTTTTACCGGTTAGGGGTCGCCACAGCGGATCATCTGTCCACTCATGATTGGCAGTGGAGTTTTACGGTGTTGAGTTGCCAGCCCTGTGCCCAACCTTCCACAGAAGGCACACACACGCACACATTCACACCTGGGGCCAATTTAGAGTGTCCAATCCACCTACAGCATGTCTTTGGGATGTGGGAGGAAACCTACGTGACCACAGGGTGGACATGCAGACTCCGCACAGGAGGCACCCCAGCTGAGGACCGAACCCGAGAACCTCTTACTGAGAGGCAGCAATGCTAACCGCTGCAGCACCACAGCCGCTCATGTGACTGACAATACACATAACTATTGTCTTAGAATTTATAGTCTTATATTTACTACCCAATATATTTTATGTGGTCATTTTTCATTTATATACCAGCTTGGTACATTATCTATGATGATACCTATTTGTATTTCGATTTTGACCACCAGATGGGAGTATTGCTCACAAAAATATATCATTGATTCATCAATTTAAATTTCATTTATATATATTTATTTCATTCTCCCTGAGAATATTAAAACAAATTTTTTATCAAAGGTCATTCGATTTTTATAACAATTTTAAATATTGGTCTGTATTTCAATGTATTTATGTCATTGAGAATCAAATTATTTTATTTTATTTCGATTCTTCAGATGTCAGGCATTTTAGGTTTACTTACATTCATTCATATTCATGAGCATTGTTAAACAAGATTTTCATTGGTTAGTTCAAATAAATGGTCAGCATATATATAGGTGTTAATTACTGTGTGTATTTGTCTGATGAAGTCTAATTTTTATGTGACGAAAAACGTGGTGATTGTCCAGCTGTTGTTAGTTTTCTTGGTTGTCCGGTGCAGTTTTGTCCTCACACAGTGCATTTTTTCATTTATTGTCTTAGAATTGTTACTAGCTCAACGGGCGATTTCAATGTTTATAATTATTCAGACTTTAATGTTAACTGTTTTTTAGCGGATGTTTTGGCCAAAGGACACACTTTTGTGCCCAGTAAACCTGCTGATATTTCATGCACACTTATATACTTCAAATTGTTTATAAGGAAGATAAATCTGAAGTTATTTTTTTATGTCAGATGCCATACAGGGTGGTGATTCTAACTCTAACTCTGATGGTTTTAGAATTGCCAGTACTTTTAACCCAAATACTTTACCTACATTAACAGTATTTGAACAATTATGTGAGCATGACATCAGGAATATGCATCTGTTTAGTGATAATGCTAGAGTTAATAACTTAACTAGGAATGACTGGGAATTGATTTATGAACTGAAGAATAGTGTGGTTAAAGTGATTAAACCTGATAAAGGTGGGGGCCTGGTCATAATGAATGAAATACATTATAAGTCATGTATGCAAGAAATGTTAGATACTGACAATTATAATGCAGTTTCCATTAATGAGATCAATACAGCGTATAGGTATATTAGGATGTACTTAAATGACCTGTTCATAGAAACAAGAATTTCCACTGATATTTTGAATTATCTAACAATACTAGCCCCCACCCCCCGCATGACAGTCATTTTTGGCATCCCAAAAATTCATAAAGACCTTAGCAATTCCCCTTTACAGCCTATAGTCAATGGACAAAATAGTATAATGTACCCCATGGCTAAATATGTGGACCACATTCTGAAAAAGTATGTTAGTACTGAGACCCAAATTTGTAAGGATTCCTGGACTTTTTTGGAGAAAAATCAATGGCCTGAGGTATAATGCGTCTTATAACTTTACCACAATAGTTGTAAAATACCTTGATACCATAATACCACAGGAACTTGGTATTGAGTGGGGAACTGAGGTGTTACTTGATAAAGGGATTGACCATGATGAGCTCCAACTGGTCCAGAACATTTTGGACATTATTCTTAAGAATAACTTTTTCATGTTCAATTATTCCTTTTATATTCAAAGGAAAGGGGTAGCCATGGGGTCACCATGTGGGACTAGCTTTGCAAATATGGTTATGTGTTTTTGGGAGAGGAAATTTGTTCTGGAACATAGGCTATATTCAAACTATTGGAGCTGACATATTTAACAAATTTCTGGTATACATTAATACCACAACTGATTTTTTAAGATTTACCAGTAACTTTCATATAGAGAAAATTACATACCTGGATGTATACTTACAGAAGGACAGGGTCAGATAGAAGTATGTGGCCTCCATCCACAGGAAGGACACATACTCAAATTCTTTCCTCCACTTTATTAGCTCACACCCTATGCATCAGAAAAAAATCTGTGGTGAAAGGCCAGCTAGTGAGGGCATCCAGAATGGTTTCAATCTTGGTGGATTTTAAGGAGGAATGTAATTTTTTACGTACCCTATTTATGAACCGGGGTTACTCAGATTATTTTCTCGATAAATTGATTCATGAGGTTACCTCTAAAAGGAGTGCTGGATACTTTAGAGCTATTTTGAATGGCTCTGAAACAGATGAGGGCATATATTTGAACAATTACAGTAGTAGCCCCTTTTTGGGTGTATTTATGGAGGATAGGACTCCCCAAGTTAACCATAGCCATGACTTTTCTCTCTCATTCATCACCACTTTTAGTAGCGATGCATATTATATTAAGAGCATTTTGGAGAGAAAGTGGAATTTTTTTATTGCGGATGAGAATGTGTGGAAAAGATTGTTGCTCACTCCCAATACTGTATTTAGGAGGGACAGCAATTTGAAGTACCTCTTAAGTAACAACATGTTACAAACCCTGAAGACTAAGGGTGTGTTTAAATGTGAAGCCTGAAATTTTTGCAGATTCATAGATACTGGTTCCTTGTGTCAAGATAATAATATAAATATTGTTTGCAAGGGGAGGTATAACTGCAATTCTAAAGGGTGTGTGTACTTGGCTAAGTGCAAGTCCTGCTTAAGTTTCTATATAGGTAAGATGGATAGGAAACTTAAGGAACACATATATGAACATCAATATGCTATTAGGAACAGGAAAGCTGAGAATGCTTTGGCTAAGCACATAGTTAATAACCCTGGCCATTCATTCTCCTGCAGGATTATTGATCAGATCTATTCTCATATTAGGGGAAAACCATTTTCTTTATGCTAGAGCAGCAAGAATTATATTGGCAGCTCAGACTAGATGCCTTCAAATACCCAGGGTTAAATGATACATGCTCAATAGCTTGCATTCTAAAACTAAGAACTTTGATGAGATAGTATTTTTATCTTTAGAATGTCATTTTTACCTTTAGAATGTACATTTTGTATAAACTTATGTAGTTTAGGGACATGCAGTTTCTTGGTAATTTCAGATTTTATATTATATCTGTATTTAAACATTTTATAAGCTGTATTTTAATTATTTACTGTTTGATTGTTTTCTAAGTCCCACTGGACCTTTGTAAACATCTGACCTTCATGTGCTTATTTTGTTAACTATTCAAATGTGGTGTATTAGTTTTGTTGAACAGTATGAAGAAGTGGGTGTGTGCACAAAAGCACTTACTGTCACATTAAATTCTTTTTTTGCACCTTATAGTCTTGGCTATTTTTTGTTTTAATAGTAGTTCTGCAGTTTGCTTTGTAGTAGCAGTCCTCACCTCTAACTCCAGACATGTCTAACACCTGAACTAGAGCAATGGCAGCTAATGATTGCCCAACAATTCCTCTTACTGCATTTACTGATAGTGCACAAACCCCAAGCAATGATGCCAACCACATTTGCATGATATTTAGCAGAGAGCAGCAGTGCCAAACAGGGAGGAAATAATTATTTTCAATTGGAAGGTTAATCTGACACTTGACCTTAGTCAGAGAGCTGTTTGCTCTTGCAGCTTGGAAATATATATTGAAAATTGGAAGGTAATTGTCAAGTGAGTTAAGATTGCAGACATGCACTGGGGGCATATATGTCATGACCTGACACATTTGGTTTTGGCTTTATACACTGGTAAAATTGATTTTTAAAGTGTGGAATTCAACCCTAGGCATAAGGGACAAAACATTGTCTTACAAGGTGGTGATTTTCCATCTTTCCCACAACAGAAGTGTTGCTCAGATATAGTCAGGAATCATTCATAAATACAGCTGACAGTTTGAGGTGTTAAACATGCATGTGTGTGACCTACAAGGTTCATGTATATAGATCCAGTCATGTAGATGTCTTATTTAATTGTGAAAGCATCCAATTCCAGATAGCTGAATTATGCTCACAGAAACAGAGTAGATGGTATACCCTCAGTCCTATATCTAAAAATACAATAAGGGTGTCTTATCTTTCATACATATAATTCATATCAGCTCCACTATCTTAAAGTGTTATAAGTGAAAGTGATTATAATGGGAAATGGAACAACATTAAAAATGTTTGGTATGTCCTGTATTAGAACCCAGCACCATGTTTATGGAAGCCCTACACTTGCACTTGTTGCCACAAGAATGTTGAAATAACACTTCTATATTTTCAGCTCATAGCTGTAAACTGCACTGTCACAATGGTAAAAATAGGTTGCAGACCCTGTACTAGAACACAGGACACATCTGTACTCCAGCCCTACACTTACAGCTGCTGCCACAGAAGTAGTTACATGAGAGTTCCATATTTTCCTACTCATTCTTAAGTTCTGTGTGTTAAACACCATGCAACGCTGCTTAGGGTGTTTGCACGGTGCCCATCAGAATTAATTGAATGTACCCATTTTTAATTATTGACTGTCTTCATCCTGCCTGCAGGTGTTAGATGGCTGCAGGTATTGGAAAGCGTTGCTGTTGAGGGATGTAAAGTAAAAATTGCAACATGTATCCTTTTTGACCTTTACACATTTACAGATGTCCTCTCTGGTTCATGGGTGGGCCATTACTCAGGTTTACACACTGCTAATTGTGCCAATGAGATGAGCACAGCCAAACCTGGCATTCATTTTCTCCATTTCCCTTGTTAGCACTAAGCTGTGCACCGCACAAGCATTGTCCAAAAAATTAATAAATAAAAGGGAAATGTAGTTGAAATGAAGAAAATAATCTATGAAATAAACACTAGAAAATGTTTGTTAGTACACCAAATATTTTCACATAGATTTTGATTTGAACTCTCACTACAATGAACCTTTAGAACACAGAAAGGGTGCCTTATCCCTCTTTGCCACACAAATGGCTTTGCAGCAGGGAACTGAAATCATTCTGCATGCAACCAACCACAATATCATCTACTAACAATCAATGTGAAAGTTATTTTTAATTGTATTAATTTTGAATGTTGTGCTTTGAGTGGTCAGCCATTTATGACTGCTGCTTGCAAAACTGCAACTCTGTCTTATCTCTCTTGTCTGTTCCTCATTTTTGTCTTATCTGAACAGAAATTTGAAACATGCAGTCTATAAGGTATTCTGTATCGTTATTCTTAAAATGTGTGAGGATATTAAATGGCAATAACAATACAATTGTCAACAAATTAATGGGCAGTTGGATGTTAATAAACAGAAACTCTAAATTGTGTGCTGTTTACTTACATTTCCAACATTGATAAAATTACTTCTACACTTTGTAAGTCTAACCTGACATACCCACTGAAGGCAGGGCAGCCTGCATTGCTGTTATGTTTTCCTTTTCCCTACTAGTAATCATTCACAGTTCTAATCTCTGAGCAGAAAACACTGAGGGAGTGCCTGCACTATGTTTACATGTGATACACAGAGCCAAGTATTTGGGATTCAGCAATTCTAATGAGTACACATCTTATTTGCATCATCACAGTGCTCACAACCCTGAATCTACACCATAAAAAGACAACAATGCAGCTAGGGAACCTGAAGGTGAGGAGACTTGTATATGTGGAGAACACAGAAGAGGCTATTACTTTGGGATATATCCACACAGAAGACTACTGAACTTGAGAAGGTACACTTGCATTTTCCATCTATATACTGCATATTCTGAAATTTAATTAAGAAAAACATGTTATTTATATATATATATATATATATATATATATATATATATATATATATATATATATATATATATTTCAGGGCAGTTCATTGGATAGCACTTGTAGCATTTTACTGATGGCTTTTTGGGATGGGGGAGCTAAGTTGCATTGCTGTTTTGACACAAACAAGGATGTATTGCTACTCTCCATGTTTTGCATCCAGCCTTGCTTTGTGTGTGAATGCAATATGTTAACAATCACACAATTCCTGTTGTTCACATTTCAATATTTGACTGTTTTATGTTTCTCCAGTGGATAATAGTGAAATGCTACATTTCTTTTTTATCTGTTATGTGATATTTATGTGTATTATCCTTCTGTTGTGTAGGACTATGGAATTCAGACATCTCAGTCCCCCCCCCCCCTGCAGTGACCCTGAGAATTAGGTCATTGTGAAAGCTTTTAGGTGACATGGTGTCTTTCTGTTTGAGAGGGGACATGGAGATATGTCTGTCAGAATGCAAATTTGGAAACAAATAGTTGCTGATGTGAATGCAGTAGGAGGTCACATCAGGACATATGATCAAGTGCGCCATAGATCCAATGACATGATCTCATCTGCATGGAGGAGAGCAGATGCAGTTGCCGGTGATCAGATGGGTACCAGGGGGGTGTACTACAGAGCCACCACTACCAGTAAATGAAGAGTTTCTGTTGACTGTCAGTGATCCAGACAGCTCCCAGGAAAGTGCAGACGAACTTCTTCTTCTTCTTTTGGCTTTTCCCGGTCTCCATTTCTTCTTGTCCTCTGCATCTTGCTCTGTCACACCAACCACCTGCATGCCCTCTCTAACCACATCCATAAGCCTTATCTTAGGCCTTCCTCTTTTCCTCTTACCTGGCAGCTTCATCCTTAGCATCCTTTTCCCAATATACCCAGTATCCCTCCTCAGCACATGTCCAAACCAATGCAATCTCGCCTCTCTGGCTTTGTCTCCAAACTGTCCAACCTGGGCTGACCCTCTAATATACTTATTCCTAATCATGTCTGCCCTCATCTCACCCAGTGCAAATCTTTACATCTTTAACTCTGCCACATCCAGCTCTGACTCCTGCCTTTTTGTCAGTGCCACTGTCTCCAACCCATATAACATAGCTGGTCTCACTACCCTTTTGTAGACCTTCCCTTTCATTCCTACGGGTACTCGTCTGTCACAAAACACTCCTGACACTCTTCTCCACCCACTCCACCCTGTCTGTACACTTTTCTTCACCTCTCTTCCACACGCAGAGCAACATGTCCTTGAAACTGGTGTTATTGTTTCAGGGATAGCAAGTATGTCTCAGAAGGAGCTTCCAAGGTATGTCAAGGCTGTGAGCTTCCAGGTAGGCTTATATACCTCAATTGTTAAATACTTTTGTATAGTAAAATATTTACAGTGATACATTAGTTCTGTTTAATAATAAATTGGTTTGGGGGGAGGGGGATTGTAGATTGCTACAGTTAACAACACATTCTGCTTGATTACATATGGGCTTATGTTGGACTTGTCATCAAGGTTCTTGTTGAAAGTATAGTTAATGGACATATAAAGGGCAACAATTTTAAACCCCCTGTGTTACTGTTAATTGCAATGATGTCCTTAACTTTTGCTTAACTTCTTCCAGGACCATTGTACATGGGAAGCATAGCATCAACTGCACATGGTAAGCCAAATAGCTTCTTTGTCAGTGGTGATGAGCAGTTCAGAGAAATATATACCTTTTATCAATATGTGTGATGTGGGTGTCAGGACCGTTGTGTGTATTGCTGTACTGTCTGTAGTAGTTGCACCACTGTTACTTTGTTAGTATACATTTGACTATAGTAGTGGTAGCTATTACTTTTTTCTCCTGTGTTTGTTGCTTACTATCACAGGTGCTCATGACAGTGGAAGTGTAGGATTCTTACCACTTGATGTTAGAGTATCGGCATACTCTGATGAAGATGGTGGCCAAACAGAGGCACAGCTGGGGGATGCAGAGGTTGAATCTGACACTGAGGTTGACATTCAGCCATCCCCTGTAATTCCATTGGACACAGCCAGTAGGCCTATGCCAACCCATTATAGTGAGACCTCAGATATTGGACAGGTGGAGAGTGAGACTCTCAGTCAGGGAAGTGTGGTTACTGTGACTTCAGTGCCTGTTGACTCTGGCTGTAGCCAAAGTGTGGGTGAGATGCCACACAAGAGGGTTGTTAGGGGTGCTCAGAGAAGGCCTGCTGCCCATTCTCTACCTGATCCAGGTGTGTCTTCCCATGCCACATGACATATGTTTAGGGCCATCATGGAGGCACAGGCATGTTCCTGTAGGTCCTCCAGAGAAATGCCTAGGGTTGTAGATGTGGCACAGGCTAACATATGTGACTGCCTTCACGATGTTGCCGATTCAGTGGATCGGATGAATGACACATTGGAATGGGCAGGGTTTGTGACGGAACATCTGCTGGGAGGGGAGAGAAACCACATGCGTGTAGGTCAGCCACATTATCTGCTGTTAGCCAATGTGGCAGTGCCTGATCACATTCCCATAGTGGCACTACTTGCACTGCTCCATCAGTGGTTTAGGTGTCCACACCTAGATATGGCAGTCCATGTGGTCATGGTCCTGGACATCCTCATGAGGGAAGCTCATCCAGCAGACATAAGTCACACTCAGGTAGCAGCAGTGCATCTCACCGTGGTATGGACATGCTAGTGCAACTCCTGGCAGAGCCAGTTCTCATTACATGGTTCATCCATGAAGCTTAAAGCTCATTTTGTCTCACTGGCCATTTGTTACTTTATTCAGTTGTCTGCCTGCTTCCCTTTCTTACTCACACACACTCACTGAACTTTTGTGTCAGCCTAGGCTTCCTGCCCTCCCACACAACACCCTGTGCAAGTGATGATAACTGTGCCATATCCCTGTTTTCTATCTTTTGGATTCAGGGATACATAACATTTGTATCTGATTCTCAGGGCACATTAGCTGACTTAGTGCTTAGTATGTTTGCATTTGTGATGTTAATTTGGTAATTGTACCTTTGACTTGTCTTGGTCTTAGAAAGCTAGACAGTTGATAGAATCAAACATTTTTTGCATCAGTATTGTTAATGATCTTGTGAGTAGGGTTGCCAGGTTTCTTTGGGGCTAAAACCGGACTAAAGTCACACCCCTCGCATTACACAACTCCACCCATCCCCACCCCCTCTCCCGCCCATGCCCCACCTATTTTGTGACATCACAGTGGCATCAGCTGATGGGACCACCCACTTTGATGACTTAAGCCGTACTTAAAGGGGAGAAAAGAACACAGGTGGCACTAATTGCACTGCTAGGCTGCTGCAGATGTAAGTACCAGTATCGATGAAAAGTGTCAATATGGTGCATTTTTCTCCAGTTATTTATTTTCTATGTTCCTAAACCTAATTATGGATGATCCATGGAGATAAAAGGTCAAGAGCTAGCAGCCTGTGCACATGGTGGTAAACCTGATTAAAAAAATCCAAAACAAATGCAAGCAGTTATCTTTGCTATTAAAAAATTGTAAGTTTTGATTTACCCCATAAGATCGTTTTAGTCAATAACATCACTTTACTGCTCATTCAGAAATGATCTTAACATGCCCTTGCATTTTGAAAGTTCTGTCAAATACTGTTTGTACTGGGGAGTGGGACAGGTACTCAGTTGTTAAGATGTAACATATTTTCTGTTTCGTACTTCGGATTAGGAAGTTTCAGTCCTTGGCTGCGCCTGTATTGGGTGGGGGTCAATTGAGCTAAGTGTTACTGCCCCTAGTGTGATATTTCAGATGCTAGTACTTAAGATCTTGTACTGGGTCTGACTGACCTCCCACTCTTTTTCTTTACATGTCACATATGCAAAAAATGGGATAAAGGGGTTGTGGATGAATGGATTTCTAACAGGTGACTTATGTTTTATGTTACTTTCAAAGTATACGCCATAATCTCAGAAAAGCACACATACTTTAAAGAGTTTCATTAATGTTTTTCTATATCACGCCAAAGTTGCGGGTTAAAACAGGTAACTTCCTACAACAATGTGCTCTAATACAAGTTTACGAAGATGGAGACTGGACCGCTATGCAGTTGTAAAATGGCAATAAGACTGAATGAAAGATGACTCAAGCCTCTAGATCTAAGAAAGATGCACGTAGGAAAAGAAATCGCATGCAGCTAGCACACTTGCCATTTTCTGAACATGGCAAAGAGGTAGTTTTATTTTTCAATGTGATCCCTTGCGACAGAATTAAGTAAAAGCAAAACAATGTTGGGTAACTGCAAGTGCCCAAAAAGCAAGCTGCACAATTTGTTTCATGGAATACGGTTCAACATAGTAGATGAGGATAATACAAATCAGGGCGTGTTAATTGCTAGCAGTATTACACTGCATGGTGAAGTTCTAAAATCAGTCTAAGTGTACTACAGTGCAACACTGGGAAATGTTGGCAGAGTGCTTAAGCATTTTAAATCTTGCTATAAGATTTCTTTTGTCACTGCTTGGTAGTTGGTAGGATAATGATAGCTAAAAAAATACTGTTTTCCCACCGTGGAGTACTGCCTTCCAGTGATATCTCTACAATCCGTATAGCAGAAAATAAAATGTGTCCATTTGTATTACATCACTGCCACTTAAGTTAATGTATGTACTGTCTAAACTATGTAACTACCAGGAATACTGAAGTTAAAAGCATTTCATTGTTGTGTAGTAGCTAGTAGTGTATCATACCGCTCCCGTTCGAGCTGGATACATTTACTTTCTCCTCTCCTCTGGCAGCACAAAAAAAACCTGGACTTCATGAGTCCGGTTTTAATGAAATTTTTTAACTGGACAATTTGTCTGAAAACCGGACAGTTCGGTCAAAAACCGGACAGCTGGCAACCCTACTTGTGAGGGTTGAGAAGTCTGAAACTGAAATGTGTTCCATTACTTTCTAACTTTTCTCTTTAATGATTTTGCAGTACAAAAGTATGGTGCTAAACTGAGGACATCAGGTGACTATCAGTACTCTTGAGAGGTATGACTGTGTGAATCTTTGATGCCTGAGGCCTACTACTTGATAATGGACACATATAAGTCACATAAGTCTCTGCTGTCACATGTTAAAGCTATTTCTGTACAAATCACCCAACTTTGACTTGCATACATTATCAAGTAACAACATGCAAGAATATGTCTTTTATTCCAGGTACAACAGTTACCTTGTAAATCCAGCAGTTGCAACAGTTTTAGTTCAGGGATGGCTCTGTTTGATGCTAGGAGTACACAGCCATTACATAGGTATATAAAGGTTGTGAGCTTTGCCTGGCATCAATGTTATTGTATGCATGTGCATAGGGGGAAGGTTTTAGCCCCTTATGTAGGGAGTGAGTGTGCAATGCTTTGCCTCTTAGCCAATGTGGGGGCAGATTGAGCAATTCTATGTCTGCCTATATCTGCAGCAGCTGCCAGTTCCTCCTCTGATTCCTCACCTGTGTGTGGCTGTGGTGACCTTGCCATTGGTGGTGGGATGTGTGCCCCTTCCCCTTTTAATCCTACTGAAGCTGCTTTCTCAGGATGATGTTGTGCAGCATGGCATATAATATTTTAGTACATGCATGTGGATTGTACTGCAGGACTCCCCTAGATGTATCTAGGTACCAGAACCATGACTTCAGCAGCCCAAACACACATTCTATGATATTTCTGGGTTGGGAGAGTGGCCTAATGGTTAAGGTGTTTGCCTTATAAACACAAAGTGCAGGGTTTGAGTCTCACAAGGGATAACTGGCTAGACTTAAAATGGCTCACAAGGGCAGTTAGCTTAGTACTAATCTATGATCTATGATCCTATGATCCTATTTCTGATTTAAGTGTGTGCCTCATTATGGTATTGTATTCTTCAGCAGGAGTGTGTGTATTTCTGGTGGGCATCATCAGCCACAGTTCCATTGCATAACCTGCATCCCCCATTAAATGACCCTGCGGGATACCCCCCTACTGATCATCTGATACAGTTGGGAGATATACCAGATATGTGAATCATTGTAACTGCCTAGGTTAACGGCATACATGTTCAAGATGATTCCTTTGGCATTACACATAAATTGGCAGTCAATAGGGGGGAAGCCCTTTCTATTTATGTAGAGCCTTCCCTATTTCCCAGGTGGTGCCTTAATTTCTATATGTGTTCATTCTATGGTATTCAGTACTTCAGGGTACTATGCTATGAGGTAGAACTCCTGCATATTTATGGCTCTGTCTTCAGGAGTACAGGGAAAATATATGTGGTCACTGGCACATTATAGCATAGCATAGCATTCAGGAACTGATGGAGGATCCTGGATACTGATACCTGTGACAACCCCAACATTTCTCCTGTTGGTCTCTGAAAAATGCCTATAGCTA
The DNA here is from genome assembly GCF_019279795.1 of Protopterus annectens. NCBI lineage: Eukaryota > Metazoa > Chordata > Ceratodontiformes > Protopteridae > Protopterus > Protopterus annectens. Next base: position 1,379,996,453 of record NC_056737.1, read on the forward strand.
AAAGTCTAAGTGCTACACATATCTTTATCTCCACTGGTAGGGGTTCCGTCAGTTTGCCCTGGCTCTGAGCTGAGGACGACAGAGGTTTCAGAGTTCCTGTAGTATGTCTCTATCCATCCCATAGCATTCTACAATTTCCACATCATATAGATTGCGACAAGTTAAATGGGGTCTGAAAACTCTTCTCCTTCCTGGCCTTGGTCTATTAGCAGCAGCAGCATAGACATAGCCTGTTGCACATACTCATGAATTAAAGCAATAGCAGCCCCTAACTAGTAGACTTCTTTCCGTAGCTCTATTCCAGTAGGTTTTGAAATTGATGGCAGAGTTAAAATTGATGACTTTGGTAAAAATACTGAAACCAGCCAAAGCAAGGTTTCATCCCCGTGAATGAGGCATGTTAAGTAATCGTTAGAACTCTGTAAAATAACGTATTACTCCAGATGGGCTGATCCACCTTTGACTTCCTGACCCAAACACTAAGTCCTTAGAAACTACAATGTCTTCCCAAAACAGTTGTAAAATTCTAAATGCTCCTGTGTAGAGCCCAATATATAACTATATCCCAGATGGCAAATGTATAAAAGTTTGCAGTTAAGTAATTGAAGCCCTAATTTTAAGATGCCTAATAAATCTTAGTTTATTGGTTTCCTGGGGTTTGGTCTGTACCCCTTGATACTGCTCTTCCTTTAAGAATTATGACAACTAGCCAATGGGAAGTAAAATCATGTAAACCAAATAGTTTGTCTAACCATGCTAAGGCCGATAAATGTAACTTCAAAGTGCTGGCTACTTCCCCCATTAAGCCCCTGTGTGAAAGGCACAATGTTATGAGGAATATTGACCACCTCCTGTTTAATGGGGGCAAGCTGAATTAAAATCCTTGAAAGAGTAAACAGCTGAGGACTATGCACTCCTGGTGTTGGCAGCCCATGAACTTGCAACCTCATGTAACAATCTGCAATGCTAGTCTTATCCAATCAGCCATATGGTCTTGACATGCCTCTGGCACCAGTTCTTGGAATCTGGAAATCTGCAAATGAGATAAGCTGTCAACAATGGTGTTAGCTCTGTCCAGAAGGTACTTAGCTGTAACTGACAAGTTAATCAGCAGGTTTAACAGCACCAGTAATCTCAGGATTGAAAGTACCCAGTGGAAATGGAAAGACTTCAGTAAAACTGCCTTGACAGACAGATTATCACAGAAAAAAATAACTACACTGTTTCTAAAATGATCTTTCCACACTAAGGTTCCTCTTCCTAGACTCTTGCCAAGGGAAAGGCTATGAAGCCGAGAATCACTGGCCTTGAAAAAAAATGTCCTCATCCTGAAACCAACTACTGCAACTAGGTATACCTGCAGGGCATCATTGCAATAGAACTTTGTTAAAATCTGCTAAGAACACATTCCACAATCAAAAAGAATTCTTAACCTGGGCTGTAATTCTGACCCACTGATGTTTTGTTTTGCCCCTCCCTTTAACAGATTTGAAAATGTTTATAAAAAACTGCCCTGTCTGGGGAGACTGCCTGCAGGGTGCAGGCAAAATTAAGTATCTCATGGAGCTCCATGAGTCTGTGAATCTGAGTGTCATTGATTGATAAATGTTCCTCAGTCATTTAAGATGCCTGAGCTTTTCCTTTGGTAGCTTGAAAGCCAAAGTAACTGTGTCAATTTCAATGCCCAAGAAATGTGAGTTTTTTGGACAGGCCCTCTGTCTTATCATTGTCTAATGGAACTCAACTTCTGACATAAAGAAATGAAACTAGTCATCCCTCAGTGACACTCTCTTTCCCCTCTCCAGTTATCAAGAAATTGACCAAGTAGTGCAATGCTCCCTGATTCTGGAATTTAACCTGCCAACACTAGTGGAGAATTGTGCTGAAAAGCTCAGATGTGACATACACTGAGGAGCAGCCCATTGGTATACTTTTGTTGAAATAATATTCTCCTTGGAAATGGAGACTGAGCATTGACCAGTCTTGTTTCCAAATTGGTATGAAGTGACAGGCCAACTGAATATCAGTTTGACTAGCCATGGGTCAGCAAATTTCTTGATCAAGCATGAAGCTTCATTTAATGAAGTCTAATGAACCTGAGATAAATCCTTGTCTATGGAATTATTAATTGATGACCCCACCAGAAATAAAAGATGATGGATAAGATGGAATTTGCCTGGTTTCTTTTTTGACAGCAGCTCCAATGAGGAAATTCTTAAGGACTTCCATGGGGGGGGGGGGGTGGAACTAAACAGACCTGCCAATCTGCCTTCTGTCAGCTCTTTAACAATGAGATTATGTTATAACATCTTTCCTGTCATTCACTGATTGCAGATTCCTGTTGAATTTGTTATTTGAAGGTGCGATAAAACATATGGGAAAACCCTGTATCAAAAATAACAGATTTATTTGGATGGTCCTGGAGCTCTTCTTCAAGTGCTTCAACCTTTACTGAGGAGAGAGTGTTGCTATAGCCTGGGCTGGTTATGAAAGTTGCCATTGCCCCTTTGTCTATGAAAGGGCCACTTTCCCCTGGGATTGAACTCTTTTTTTCCTGTGGTTGCTTATCAACAACTCCTGTCCCACTCACAGAGTGCTATTGGCCTGATTTAGTCTAACACATGAATGCTGGGTAGGTTTTGTTGCAGTGTGAACATGAGTGGTTAAATTTGGATGTCAGCCCTATACATTTCCCCATAGTAAAGGCCCTACAGTATTTTTATTTCACTAGAGACTCAAATGGAGTGGTGGAAGAAACCAAAGTCAGTTTGTCCAGCTTTGAGCTTAGCTAGACTTTGGAATGTCACCCTTCCTATCTCAATCATTTATTTACTACCTTTACCTTCCTGAAATGCTGATCATAGTACGTTCATGTCGAATGTCCCCATATCAGTTGGGTTTCTCTTATAGTTAGGAAGTATGCCAACAGTGATGAAGCTTGCTGGAGATCTTTCTTGATTAAAATTGTCATGAAGACCACAAAGCCATCTTCCAATTATCCCAAGTTTTCACTACTGACTTCTGCAAAGCTTTCTTCTCCAAGGCAGAGATAGTGGCAGCAGTGTCTTTAGTCCCAGGTTTCCCTTCATGTAAAATTTTTTGAATGCATTTTGTATCAATCAAGTCAAAAACATTTACATAATCTCCCTTAATGCCCTTCATTCTGACAAAGTTGGGAACTTGAGCTGGTATATGTGAGTCTGGGGTAATAGATCTGCTTGATTTACTTTGGTGAGATGTAGAGGAAGACATGAGGGCAAGAAACTGGGGAATTCTTAGCTCATCAAGTTGGCTGGTATTCAGACCCTAAAGAATTAAGGCTGACCTCCTTATTCATGTTTGACTGAGTCTGCTGGGAATGAGTAATGTCACCACACCCCTAGGCGAACAATACTTGGCCCTAAACCTCTTCTCTAAAACCATGTCAAATAGTCTGGATCTGCCTTCCTAAAGTAATTAATTTCAGAATTCTTCTAGACATTTTTCTGCAGGATGCCTACTAACATTGTAACCCTCTCCAACTACTTAATATCCCCATAACCTTCATGGTCTGCACTTGAAACTTGTACCAGTGCAGTCATGGTTGAGCATGCAGTGGGTACTGGTAATCATTTATCAGTAGCATAGCTGGGGGGGTGAGAGGGGCAACTATCATAGTATTGGGGGGTGAGATGGGCAACTATCATAGTATTGGGAGGGCACAATCAGCCAATTCCAATCTATCATTAATGCAATACCAGCTTTTAAAAGCCGATATTGCATTTATGGACAACTTTGAGCACTGTAGTACTCCATGTGTGGTCTAACTATAGCAACTGTTTGCTGCATTGTAGCAAGCAGTTTGGCACATTATAAAAGTAAATTGAAATAAAATATCTTTTTTTAACTAAAACCTGAGTACTCCGTGCACTTCTTTTAAACTGTAGCAAATTTTTGTTACAGTTTAAGAGAAGAATGTTTTTAAATAAAATATGTTGAAGGGTGGAGACAGAGCAGAAAAATGGGAGCTGAATGGCTGAGACAGGGGCAGGTATGTTGTGCATCTGGCCTTCCTTCACTTGAAGAACTGAGGGTGTGGGGTGCTGGTTCATTGTATCATCCCAGGGCACTGATTTTACCAGCTACACTTCTGTCATCTCTTGTGGGTTTCCTTCAAACTTTCTTCCTCTATTTCAATCACAGTATGCTTTCTTGTAACCACAGATCTTGTCTGGACCGGAATGGCTTCAATCTCATAAAACAGTTCATCCACTTCAGCTGCCAATCTTGCCCATTTTGATTTTTGACCCTGCATTACTGATGACCCTAAAATAAAATAAAACTAATTATCTTTTAATGTCACTATGTGAATGTCCCTAAGTCGATCCTAAACCTACTTTATTAGTGCAATATGTCACCAGTTCATTAAGGTTGCTAAATATGTTCCCTGTAGACCTATAAGCACAAGAAAAGCTGTTAAAATAGCAAATACCCTACACCCTGAATGTCCCTCATTTTTCAGGATGTCCCTGATCAACTGGCTTTAGTTTTAGGTTTAATCTTCTTGCTCCCTCCTACTTTGCAGCAATGTGGTGATTTAATCAAGAAACAGGAAAAACAGATACAGTTGTAAACTCTATTTTATACTGAAATGTTTGCTCTTTTACTTTCCAATCATACTGACTATGTCTGAAGTTAGAAGTACTTTGTACTTTGCCCATGATTGTTTCTACATTTTCTCCTGATTCAGTTGAAATTTCTCCATTGTTGAAAGGCATGTATTAGAAGAAGGGACTTCTCCCTTACTAATTAGTGTCATTACGTCTGCCTATTGGCAATTCCCATTATTCCCTGAATGTATTCAACAGCAAGCAACATACAATAACTACATTGAAATAAAATGCCCTTTCCAAGCTTAGAATCCCACTCTTCTCCAACTTTACTGATTGCTTAACTCATCAAGTTAACTCTGAACTGAGAAGAAAGGGTGCCAAATAAGCTACTCTTGGACAACAAACAATCTGACAGGAATTTCTGAAAGAGCTTGCGTTCTCATTGTCAGATAGTAACAGTGTGTAGGTGACTATCAGTTCATTGCTTTCTTTTTTGTCCGGATGATGAGCACTCGCTACTGTACTTATATTGAGACTGATGCCAGTTTTATTAGCCCTAATAATGGACGGAGGTTTTATTTTTAAGTACAGGCAGATAGCAGCACTAAGGATGTGGTTTATCTAGCCCACTGTGTTGAGTGCTCATCATTCTACATAGGGAAGTGTAATCACAAAATCAGAGAAGAATAAGGGAACATCTTTATTCTATAAAGATAAAGTATAAGAATAGTGCACTAGCCAAACATGCTATGGCTGAAGGGGAGCATCACTGGTTTAAATTCCGAGTTATTGATAGGACATATGAATTGCTAGGGATGGGCGATATTAGAAACTGCACTGAAAATGTTGAGCTGCAGTGGATTATGAGGATATAAGCCCATAAAGGTAAAGGTCTTAATGGTCAGGCTCTGATTAAACCTGTTCTAAAATCAAGGAGGTTATTTAAATGAGCCAATAGCTAATTTTAGTTTTTTTGTTCCAGACACAATTCTGTTGATCTTTCATAAAGACTTCATCAGAACCTCTTATTACAATATATCCCCTTCTTTTAAAAGAATGGGTCACATGATTAAGGCTTTATAAAAGGCATTGTATTACTTTTTAACTAATTAAAGAGATTATTTCCTGGTTCTTGTGAATTGCTACACTGGTGTTGTGAATATAGCAACAAACTAAATATCAGCAAGATCACTCTGTTGTATAAATATACTGAGTCTGGCTTGACCTGGCATTTTCTAGAAGCACAGACCTAAACTTGAGAGTAAAGTTTCAGCTGTGTTAAACTGTCATACAGTTTTTAACCTGACCAATCAAATCAAATACTTGGTTGGCAAAAGAGTTGTAATCCATACCTTCAAATAATGCATGTCTATCATATGTTCCTAATCTACAAAATCTGCTAGCTACACAGAACAATTCAGTGAATTTATGATATGGACAAATGATAGAGTGTACCACTGCATATCTATTAAACATACAGGATGCCTGCCCATCAGTGTAACAAATGACCAGCACCTTGATCAACAGTCTCTTAGTGTATGATGATTGCCAGTCTCTTCCCTGCCCAACCTCTTGCTAGAAACTTACAAGGTTGGTTGGATCATCAGAACCTTCATCTATTGCTCTGGGTGTCCCACACCACTGTCTGCCATGCAAGATATAGAGGAATAAATTGACATTTGTACATATTATGATGGCTAAAGATCTTGTCATACCAGTCTTCAAAAGTATTCAGAGTGTATGCCCCTGCACTTAAATCCTGGTGTAGTTCCTTTAGATGACCGAACCTAGCCTTCTCATAGCTAGTCCACACAAAGCTTTAAAAGATGACTATTGAAGTTTTATTAAAATCACTTCAATACAATGTGGTCAGAGGTATGGACAGAACTAGGAATTATACTAGGAATATTACTCTAGTACTGGTACACTAGTACTGGAAGGCAAAGTATGTGAACATACTGAGGATACACTCTACCAACATTACTTGGAGACAGAAGCAACTGAGACAGAATGAACTAAATATGCTAGCAGAAATATCAGTTATAAATGTTCCTTGGGGAATTATCATAGTAAGAGGATACGTAGAAATATCAGTTACAAATGTTCCCTGGGGAATTATCATAGTAAGAGGATATGTAGAAATATCAGTTATAAATGTTCCTTGGGGAATTATCATAGTAAGAGGATACGTAGAAATATCAGTTACAAATGTTCCTTGGGGAATTATCATAGTAAGAGGATAAGTAGAAATATCAGTTACAAATGTTCCCTGGGGAATTATCATAGTAAGAGGATAAGTAGAAATATCAGTTACAAATGTTCCCTGGGGAATTATCCTAGTAAGAGGATAAGTAGAAATATCAGTTACAAATGTTCCTTGTGGAATTATCATAGTAAGAGGATAAGTAGAAATATCAGTTACAAATGTTCCCTGGGGAATTATCATAGTAAGAGGATAAGTAGAAATATCAGTTACAAATGTTCCCTGGGGAATTATCATAGCAAGAGGATAAGTAGAAATATCAGTTACAAATGTTCCCTGGGGAATTATCATAGCAAGAGGATAAGTAGAAATATCAGTTACAAATGTTCCCTGGGGAATTATCATAGCAAGAGGATAAGTAGAAATATCAGTTACAAATGTTCCCTGGGGAATTATCATAGTAAGAGGATAAGTAGAAATATCAGTTACAAATGTTGGAATTATCATAGTAAGAGGATAAGTAGAAATACCAGTTACAAATGTTCCTTGGGGAATTATCATAGTAAGAGGATAAGTAGAAATACCAGTTACAAATGTTCCTTGGGGAATTATCATAGTAAGAGGATAAGTAGAAATACCAGTTACAAATGTTCCCAGGGGAATTATCATAGTAAGAGGATAAGTAGAAATATCAGTCACAAATGTTCCTTGGGGAATTATCATAGTAAGAGGATAAGTAGAAATATCAGTCACAAATGTTCCTTGGGGAATTATCATAGTAAGAGGATAAGTAGAAATATCAGTTACAAATGTTCCCTGGGGAATTATCATAGTAAGAGGATAAGTAGAAATATCAGTTACAAATGTTCCCTGGGGAATTATCATAGTAAGAGGATAAGTAGAAATATCAGTTACAAATGTTCCCTGGGGAATTATCATAGTAAGAGGATAAGTAGAAATATCATAGTAAGAGGATAAGTAGAAATATCAGTTACAAATGTTCCTTGGGGAATTATCATAGTAAGAGGATAAGTAGAAATATCAGTTACAAATGTTCCCTGGGGAATTATCATAGTAAGAGGATAAGTAGAAATATCAGTTACAAATGTTCCTTGGGGAATTATCATAGTAAGAGGATAAGTAGAAATATCAGTTACAGATGTTCCCTGGGGAATTATCATAGTAAGAGGATAAGTAGAAATATCAGTTACAAATGTTTCTTGGGGAATTATCATAGTAAGAGGATAAGTAGAAATATCAGTTACAAATGTTCCTAATTATCATAGTAAGAGGATAAGTAGAAATATCAGTTACAAATGTTCCCTGGGGAATTATCATGGTAAGAGGATAAGTAGAAATATCAGTTACAAATGTTCCCTGGGCAATTATCATAGTAAGAGGATAAGTAGAAATATCAGTTACAAATGTTCCCTGGGGAATTATCATAGTAAGAGGATAAGTAGAAATATCAGTTACAAATGTTCCCTGGGGAATTATCATAGTAAGAGGATAAGTAGAAATATCAGTTACAAATGTTCCTAGGGGAATTATCATAGTAAGAGGATAAGTAGAAATATCAGTTACAAATGTTTCCTGGGGAATTATCATAGTAAGAGGATAAGTAGAAATATCAGCTACAAATGTTCCTGGGGAATTATCATAGTAAGAGGATAAGTAGAAATATCAGTTACAAATGTTCCTGGGGAATTATCATAGTAAGAGGATAAGTAGAAATATCAGTTACAAATGTTCCCTGGGGAATTATCATAGTAAGAGGATAAGTAGAAATATCAGTTACAAATGTTCCCTGGGGAATTATCATAGTAAGAGGATAAGTAGAAATATCAGTTACAAATGTTCCTTGGGGAATTATCATAGTAAGAGGATAAGTAGAAATATCAGTTACAAATGTTCCCTGGGGAATTATCATAGTAAGAGGATAAGTAGAAATATCAGTTACAAATGTTCCCTGGGGAATTATCATTGTGAGAGGATAAGTAGAAATATCAGTTACAAATGTTCCCTGGGAGGATAAGTAGAAATATCAGTTACAAATGTTCCCTGGGGAATTATCATCGTAAGAGGATAAGTAGAAATATCAGTTACAAATGTTCCCTGGGGAATTATCATAGTAAGAGGATAAGTAGAAATATCAGTTACACATGTTCCCTGGGGGATTATCATAGTAAGAGGATAAGTAGAAATATCAGTTACAGATGTTCCCTGGGGGATTATCATAGTAAGAGGATAAGTAGAAATACCAGTTACAGATGTTCCCTGGGGAATTATCATAGTGAGAGGATAAGTAGAAATACCAGTTACAGATGTTCCTTGGGGAATTATCATAGTAAGAGGATAAGTAGAAATACCAGTTACAAATGTTCCCTGGGGAATTATCATAGTAAGAGGATAAGTAGAAATACCAGTTACAAATGTTCCCTGGGGAATTATCATAGTAAGAGGATAAGTAGAAATATCAGTTACAAATGTTCCCTGGGGAATTATCATAGTAAGAGGATAAGTAGAAATATCAGTTACAAATGTTCCCTGGGGAATTATCGTAGTAAGAGGATAAGTAGAAATATCAGTTACAAATGTTCCCTGGGGAATTATCGTAGTAAGAGGATAAGTAGAAATATCAGTTACAAATGTTCCTGGGGAATTATCGTAGTAAGAGGATAAGTAGAAATATCAGTTACAAATGTTCCCTGGGGAATTATCGTAGTAAGAGGATAAGTAGAAATATCAGTTACAAATGTTCCCTGGGGAATTATCATAGTAAGAGGATAAGTAGAAATATCAGTTACAAATGTTCCTGGGGAATTATCATAGTAAGAGGATAAGTAGAAATATCAGTTACAAATGTTCCTGGGGAATTATCATAGTAAGAGGATAAGTAGAAATATCAGTTACAAATGTTCCCTGGGGAATTATCATAGTAAGAGGATAAGTAGAAATATCAGTTACAAATGTTCCCTGGGGAATTATCATAGTAAGAGGATAAGTAGAAATATCAGTTACAAATGTTCCCTGGGGAATTATCATAGTAAGGGGATAAGTAGAAATATCAGTTACAAATGTTCCCTGGGGAATTATCATAGTAAGGGGATAAGTAGAAATACCAGTTACAAATGTTCCCTGGGGAATTATCATAGTAAGAGGATAAGTAGAAATACCAGTTACAAATGTTCCCTGGGGAATTATCATAGTAAGAGGATAAGTAGAAATATCAGTTACAAATGTTCCCTGGGGAATTATCATAGTAAGAGGATAAGTAGAAATATCAGTTACAAATGTTCCTTGGGGAATTATCATAGTAAGAGGATAAGTAGAAATACCAGTTACAAATGTTCCCTGGGGAATTATCATAGTAGGAGGATAAGTAGAAATATCAGTTACAAATGTTCCCTGGGGAATTATCATAGTAAGAGGATAAGTAGAAATACCAGTTACAAATGTTCCCTGGGGAATTATCATAGTAAGAGGATAAGTAGAAATACCAGTTACAAATGTTCCCTGGGGAATTATCAAATATAAGAGGATAAGTAGAAATACCAGTTACAAATGTTCCCTGGGGAATTATCATAGTAAGAGGATAAGTAGAAATACCAGTTACAAATGTTCCCTGGGGAATTATCATAGTAAGAGGATAAGTAGAAATACCAGTTTCAAATGTTCCCTGGGGAATTATCATAGTAAGAGGATAAGTAGAAATACCAGTTTCAAATGTTCCCTGGGGAATTATCATAGTAAGAGGATAAGTAGAAATACCAGTTTCAAATGTTCATAGTAAGAGGATAAGTAGAAATACCAGTTACAAATGTTCCCTGGGGAATTATCATAGTAAGAGGATAAGTAGAAATACCAGTTACAAATGTTCCCTGGGGAATTATCATAGTAAGAGGATAAGTAGAAATATCAGTTACAAATGTTCCCTGGGGAATTATCATAGTAAGAGGATAAGTAGAAATACCAGTTACAAATGTTCCTTGAGGATAAGTAGAAATATCAGTTACAAATGTTCCCTGGGGAATTATCATAGTAAGAGGATAAGTAGAAATATCAGTTACAAATGTTCCCTGGGGAATTATCATAGTAAGAGGATAAGTAGTGCAGATTTCCATGGAAATGCTTATGAACATTGAAATGCTACCTGTTTTAAAGAAGGACTAGGATGAGAATATTAAGCTAATGGGACAGACTAGTCACTCAGTCTGCATATCGTGTTGGGGATGGGATGTTCCTAGAAGGCGGCACCTGCTTAATTTGCTTCAGGGCTCATTCGACTGCAGCATGTGAAGGTGAAGATATGCTGTGTGTGCCTTAGTAAACAGGCTGTTATGACTTGTTGTAAAGAAATAAGCCATCTGGCACTGCCATACTTATGGACATTTTGCAGTTTATTGTGTAGTCATGCATTTTGAGATCTCTGTAGCTTTGTACATCTTTTTGAATGTGGATAAATCATGTATGTATTTCAGTTTATGGACTTGCCTTTGTACATTCAGTACTTCAAACTTTCCATGAATCTTGTCTTTATGTGCCAATACACAGGTCTTTTTTGCCTTGAAATTATATTATCAGGTCATATCCCTAAGATTTTATACCTTATGATTTGCAATAATGTAAATAGAACATACTTTTGTAACTTGCATATTGCATTACTGTTGGTATTTATTTTGTGGTACTGTCTAAACCTGGTGGTTCATTTCTAAATGTAGCCAGTGTATAGCAACATCTGTTATTTGGGGTGATGTCAATTGTGCTAATACTTTCTGTATTGATTAATGAAGTTAGGCACCATGTTAAAGGAGTCTTTATTATAGTATATGCCCTGCATATTTGGAAAAAACGTTCTTCCTTTCAGATATAGCAAGCAGTGTGGACTAGAAGAAATACAATGTACTGAATTGTATAAGGATATAAAGTGGAATCCCTTACAGATAAGTGTGGAATCATATAAACTGTTTAAATTAGTCTTTCATATGCATAGTGTCATTATGAAGTCTCCTATGTATAACTTGATATAAACACAGGTTTGTTTTCTTAGAAAGGCATGATGATCTAGTTGGTTAAGTTACTAGGTCAGCTTTACATGGGATAATAATGTTCACAGGTAAGAACTAGGCTAGCTGCCTTTGTGGGCCATTTTAAGCCTAGCCAATTTCTCTGTCAAAAATGAGAATTAAACCCTGCACCTTGCATTTTTGCAGTTAACACCTTAACTGTTATACCAACTTCCATACAAATTAACAGAAATAAAACATGTCCAAATATATTACTATTGTTAAGATCTTTCATTGAATCTCTTGGCACTGTTGCATGCCCAAACTTTCAGCATTATGAGAGAAAACCAAAACTGCTTTGAAAAGATAAATGTGGATAGAAAATAATCACAGATGAAATGAATATATAAACAACTAATAGTTACACCAGTTACACATTATGTCACATGATCATGCTTATCCTGTCTCATCATTAAATAGCTTTCTTGGAAATTAACAGATAGGGAACACAATTCAGTAATTCAAATTAAAGATATCATAGGCATTTAATTAATGATTCCATTTAGATCAATGAACTGCTTGTCAAGTTCCATCAAATGATCATTGAAACATGCAGTACATTGCACACCACAAGACTTTTCATAAAACATTGACAAAACATAATTATTATTCATATTCAAATCCACTTAGGGTGATGATGATAAAAGAGAGAAAGAAATGTCTACTATAATTAATATTACTACATGAAGGAATGCCTAGTCCAGGGAGAAAAGACCAGATTAAAAACATTTCAAGAATTTATTCACATGGTGTGAATCTGCACAATCTATTAGTCATAAATCATCTGCATCATTCTTATAAAAATCCCAATGCAGTGATTTTGTTAAATAACAGCTTCTCACATAATTGGATATAAAGTAAAACTCTGTGTTTACTTGTCATATCTTAAAAAAAACATAGAAAATGTACTCCTCACATCAGAATGGTTTTACTCTAATTTAATACAAATTGAAACTGCTTGTTTTAAAAAGTACATTTGATTCAAGTCCTAAACATAATAAAATGATAAAAGTGATAAAATATTGCTTGCTGCTGATACTAAAATAGGGCTTACAGGGACCAAATGATAAATGTTTTTTTCAGATAATATTCAGCATTTTAGTAAGCAAGTCACTACTTTTAAATTAAGAGCTGTGCATCCTTTACATTCATTGGAGTTTGGATACAAACCGGGAAAATAAACGGATTGCAAATGCAAAGCTCAGCTAACCACACCAGTTCTAAAAACAAATTTATTCTCAAACATTGCATCACCCTGAAGCATTTTTAAGCTAAGTGAGTATATCTGGCAGGAATCATTTAAGAACCTAAAGATAGCTGTTCCTTCTCTAGGATGAGTTATATGAATCACTGGTTGACTTTAATGCTGCAGAAGTGCTGATGAGAAAGAGTGTTGTCAACATTTTGCAGACTGCATTAATATAATTTCATATTTGTACTCCTAAGCAAACAGTATGGCTAAAATCCATTTCTGTAACCATAAGATGGCACTCAGTCTTGGTCTTTGTTTGCTGATGTTTCCTTTTTACTTGGACTGCAAGTAACAAGTGCAATCAATGAGCACCAGTGAGAGATGATATACCAGAGCATCATATGAGAGAAGTGGATTCAGATTTTAGAGTGGATAATGGGATATGAAAAGAAGGCAGATGACAGAAAATTTATCGACTCTATTCTTGCACTGTGTTAATGCGTGGTTTCTTCTGCCACCAACATTTATATCCATAACCACATGGTTACAGGCCTTTAACTTCTCAGCTGTTTTGGACCCCATTTTTCAAAAAAAAAGTGTTTGCCAAATGTCTTAAGGGCAACCATAAGGATGCAGTTCTCATGGCTTAAATTGTCCTTTCTCTCTCTGAATCCCTGCTGCTGCATCATTCATTTACCTAAAACAATATGCAAACGTAATATATCAAAGCTGGCTCTACTGTCAGCCAAAGAGCACAGCAATGAATGCATGCCAGCTTTCATTATAAATAAATCAAATTTCTGAGTACAAACACACTTATGGTGATACAACACTTCATCCACAAATGCATAATAGTACTGCTAGCATTTACCATTAAATTGCCATTTTATGCCATAACTAACACAGTTGTTTCCTTCCCCTACCACTTCTCTGTATTTATACTGCCAGTTTTCATTCATAGGTGACAGTCACAAATCCCAGAGAAAAGCACTATGTATCCTGACAACACAATACATTGGTGAAAATACAGAGCATCAGACTTCACTCACTTCAAAGTATGTACTTATATCCTGTGTACTATAATCTATAAATGCCAAAAAATATATTACAGACATTTACATTTCCCATTGCAATCAGTACTACTTTTCATACATGTTCAGTGATCTGTCATGAATTTCATTTATAAATGAAAATCATGCCATCATTAACATTAATCATTTGCATCTGACCATAAAGGACATAATTTTCCTACTGATCAGTGTTCTATAAAATCAGTACAGACTGCTTCCCAATAATTCCTAACATTATTGTTATTTTTATCTTACATGTTAAATTTTGCACATTCCTGAAACATTTGCCCTCTATCTCAAGTGATTGCAACTAAATATGGAGGTCTTAAATGTATTCATATAAAATCAGGCTTACAAGTTATTGTATGCAAATTAATCTGAGCTCCACTTATCTCAATGAATTGCAGTAAGATATGAGAAGATCCATGTAACTAGACCTTGTGTAAAAGTGGACAAGCTCCTAGCCAAGCTAGCCACATGAATACTCCAACAAGCCCTAATATATTTCACATATCCCATGCACAGAATAATGAAAGTGGAGTCAGCAATAATTAAGTTTGTAAAATTGTGATGCATAATCCATGCTCATCCTGCATACTGTGACCCACCTAATCACCTCAAAATACTCAGCAGTTTACATTATATGATAATGACATCAACTGGAAGATTTATTTATAAAGCAAATAAAAAAAGGAAAGAAAAAAAGATTTGTTGACACAACACTTACAAAGGCAAGCTTAAAGAAATGATTAATGCATGAATGGCAGGCTTATTGTTCAAATAAAGATAACACTATTATGTTATTCATCAGGTTGTTAATGTACACGTACAGGCCACTGAAAAACAAATCTTGCAAATTAAGCACTACCTTGAAGCTTGGATAGTTTAAAACTAGTCACCAGTTTTTATGATCTTTAAACAGTGCTGTTTTGCAACTGTAAAATTAAAACTAAAAGTAAGTAAAAAAATCGAAAAAAAATCATGTTTCTGCATGTGTTTGTTTCTTTCTGCATGTTTGAGACTGTATGCGCTTGCATGCATAAAGAGGAAGTGAGATAAAGTGAAAGAGAGAGACTGAGCACTGACTGCAACAAGCACGTCACTAACATGTTTTCATTAAACAATAAGAAGTATGAAACTCAATGTCTGGCATTATTGACTGAGCTTGATCTTTTATGCTTTTACAGGCAAACAGCAGCAATATTTGCAAAATCAGGGACAGTAAATGAAAGGAAGGAAAACAAGCTTGAAACATTGGGCAGACAAACTATTTTACATTAAAAAAAAAAAAAATATATATATATATATATATATATATATATATATATATATGTGCATATATATATATATGTGTATATATATATATATATATATATATATATATATATATATGTGTATATGTATATATATATATATATATATATATATATATATATGTATATATATATATATATATATATATATATATATATATATATATATATATATATATAGTTTCCCTTTATAATCTCGAAATACTGAAATCTCGAATTTCAGTATCTTGAGACCATAAAGGCGAATATTTAAAACAGCAAAAGTGTATAATTTCGAATTCGA